>NC_050576.1:68873462-68923462 GCF_011100635.1 Trichosurus vulpecula
GCCTGCCCCAAATACTGCAACAACCATAAGGTAAGGGGCCTCTAGGTTTCTATCCTGAGGTGAGCTAGGACAACTTTGAAACAGAATGGATGCCCCGTTAGAGCTCTTCTCCGTTAAGGCCCCTTCCAATGCTAAAATTCTATGATCCTCTGAGTCTGAGTGTGTGAGTCATCCCGGATTCCAACCGTATTAATTGAGGATTTTTAGATACTGTTTCAAGGTTTGCAAATCAATTTATGCAGGGTGTCCCCAAAATATTATAGAGCTTTAAGTATTAGTAGCTTAAAAACCACACTAAGATTTTTGGGACACCATTATACGCTATTTCATTTAAGCCTCCCAATAACCTTGGGAGGCAGCAACTCTAAGTATTATGAGTTGAGGAAACTGAGGTTCACTAAGTTAAGTGACTTGCCCATAGACCTGAAGTAAGTGGCAGAGGCAGGATTTGAACATGGGTCTTTCTTGTTCTAAGCGTAATACTTAATCTCTTTCTTTTCATTTTCCCCTTTTGTATTCTGGGAGGGGCTGTGGAGGTAGAGAGGAACAAAATAACCCTTTCATTTCTTCTCCTCCTTCCCTTTTTTATACTTTTTCCTACCTCAAGCCCACATCATTAATCATATTATCTTGCTAGAGATAATATATATATATATATATATGTATACACACACACTCACACACATGTTAGGTGATTTGCAAATATTATGACACTATATAAATCCTAGCTTTATTATTATCATCATTCTGGGAAAACCCATGGCTTCTTGAAGATTGATATCAGACTTTAGGGAAATGCACAGAAGGTCAGACTACTGAGAATCACATGGCTATTAACTGGAAATTAAATCTGGTTTGATAATTTTCTAATGTCTTTTGGAAGGATGAGATTTCTCTTTTCTTTTCTCCAGGAATCAGGATTTTTAAGTTCCAGAAATCCTGTTCCCTGAAAATATTTGTCAGGTCCATCTGACCTTGTCCTCATCACAGTCCACTGACACATGCACAATGATTCAACGTCTCCTTTCGCCAGCTCTCAGACAGCTCTGGAGAGAAGGGTAGCGTCTGCTGCCTTCTCCTGACTCAGGTTTGGAAAATGAGAAATTCTCTCCACTGATAGTTTTGGGCCATCCATTCCAATAAAGCACTGGAAAAGTGCTTTCCTCATAATAACTATCCAAGGCAGGGAATACAAGCATTCTTGTACCCATCTTATAGGAAAATCCTGCTCCAGGCTTGGAAAGATTGATGGCTTCCTGTAGTGATGGTCTATCTACCTAGGAATACAGTTGGCAATCAGCTAGCCTGCAAGTGTCTAGAACCACTAGGCCCTTTATTGCTTTATTTATTCCTTTTCCCCCTGAATCAACCATGGGTAATATCCCAAATGTCCTGAAGGGTTGGATTGGAGTTTTTAGCTAGGAAACAAAGGAGGCAATGGGGGGAGTACAATCTAGGTGTATATGAAGAAGCTCACCTTTCACTCTGTAGGTTTCATTTTGAAATGGTCAGGTCCTGAATGAACCTGGACATTTTAATCTAAGCCACCAGGCTCCTCTGATGACTTCTGCTCCTCTGAGGCCCAGCTGGCAGATGGCACAGAGAGTGTAGTAGGTCAGGGTAGGAAGGTGAGGGGGCAGCCAGGGAAGAAAAAAACCTGAAAGGAAGATTGATCGATGGATGAGGTCACAAGGTCAGGAATCAGGGAGGCTGTGTTCTCTTCCCTGGCTTGGCCAGTTCTCCGATCATTTTGAATAGCCTGTCAAGCTCTACTGTGACATAGTGGAAGAGACTTGGAGGCAGCAGAAACCAGGCTTTGGATCATTTCTGAAATCTCATGACATTTACTGGTTGTTGGGCCTCTGGCTTCAAACACTTATTAGCTGCGTGACCTTGGGCAAGTCACCTAACCTTTGTTTGCCTCAGTTTCCTCCACTGTAAAGTGGAGATAACATCAGCACCTACCTCCTAAGGTTGCTGTAAGGATCGAATGAAATAATATTTGTAAAGTACTTAGCACAGAGCCTGGCGCTGTGTAAGTAAATGCTATTATTATATTTTAATTATGATTGTTATATTACATAACCTCCCTGAGCCTTAGGGCTTTTTTTTTTCTATGACACAGGGATAATGCTTTCATTCTAGTGGATGGAGTTGTTGTGAAGAAAGTGCCTTATAAAACTTAAAGTGGCATATAAGCGTGAATTATTATTGTTATCAGTCTGTGTTTGTAAGCTTGGGGGAGGGGACAAGGACCATACCTCCATCATCATCACCATCATCATCATCATCGCCAGTTTTTACATAACACTTCAAGGTTTACAGAGTCCTTTACCTAAGTTATTTTACTTAGAATTCACAACCGCCCTGGGCGGCAGGTGCTATTACTAATCTTGTTTTGCAGATGAGAAATCTGAGAAGGACAGAGATGAAGAAGTGACTTGCCCAGGGTCACACAGGATTGGAACTCAGGTCTTCTTGACTCCAAATCTAGTGCTCTATTCGCCGAGCCACCTGTATTATCTGTCTTTGTAGCCTTCACAGTGTCTTCCACAATAGCAAGGGTAGTAAGTCACTTATGTAAGGGTTAAGCGCTTTATAGAGTGCTATCGATGTGTGGCTTGGTGGATAGAGATAGATTTGCAGTCAAGACTTGGATTCAAATACTGCCTCTGGCATATACTGGGCAGATCCCTTAACCTTTCTATGGTCTAGGCATCTCGCTAAGATGTAAGTACTGAAGAAGGTACAGGACTATATTGGTGGACAGTTTCTTCCTCTGGAGGTTCTCTATGCTAATGAAATCATAGATCTGTTCTGGTCTATTGTTTTCAAAGGCAAACATTTATTGGCTATTCAATTACAAAGGTCATTATTTTTAGTCATGAGACTAAAGAAACTAAAACTCGGTTAACCTTAAACGGAATATTTATGCATAATAGCACAATCCTCTTTAAAAAATGCAAGGCTATTTTGAATTGACATCCTGTATGCACGGGCTCTGATGAACAGGACATACATTGTCCTCTGTTCAGTTAATGCCAACATGTAAAGGCATTCCTTCAGCCCCTGTTATTTCTCTCTTCTCACCACCAAACACCCAGCTTCTCCTTTTCCCTTCTTAAGATGTCTGTTATTTTCCTTCTGGAAAAAATGAAGAGCATCAAGCGTCTTCAGCAATGTGAGGATTTATTCCTCCTTTACCTTCCTCCCTTCCCTCCCCTCCCCCACCTCACAGTTGTACAGTGCTTTTTGTAGTCGTGTTTGATATAGTAGATAGGACATTGGATTTGGGGTTGCATGGCCAAGGTTCCAGTTTCAGTCCTTCGATATTTATATCATCCTTAATCAACACCAATACTAGAATTTATATGGCTTTAAAGTGTAAGGGCCTGAAATCAGGTCATCTGAGTTCCAATCTGGCCTTGGACACTTATTAGGTGTGCAACTCTGGGCAAGTCACTTAACCCTGTTTGCCTCAGTTTCTTCATCAGTAAAATGAGCTGGAGAAGGAAATGGCAAACCACTCCAATACCTTTGCCAAGAAAACTCCAAATGGGGTCATGACTGAAACTACTGAACAATAAACAAATGGACTAGGCATATGCTACACTTTTTGCTTATATTCTCCAGCCCCTAACAGGGTACAGTTTCCTTAATAAATACTGGTTGATTTAGTAAATATTAATCTCTTTTCTTGATCTAAATCCTATGCCAGTTTCACAGAGGAGAAGACTAAGACTCATGAGATGTTAAGTGATTGGACCACAATCACACATCTAGGAGGAGTCAGAGATGGAATTTCGGGTCCGGTCTCCTAGGTTCCATGCTCTTTTCCGTACAAGAGATGCCTCCCTAAGGACATGGGGTTTGCAACCTGACTTAGGTCTGAGCTGGATGGGCCGGAAGTTCCCAAAGCTCAGGGGTGTCTACTGAAGTAACCCTGGAAGGTTATTGACAGTAAAGGACAAGACTCCCGAGTTTCCTTTCAGTTTTGTATTAATTGGTTATTATGTCTCTCCTTTTGCTTCCTGACTAACTGGGCAAAGCAGCTTGCTCAGTCGTGGGAGCCTTGGTTTGACTGGGACTGTGCAGAGTGTCTCTGTGGTCCTTTGGGAGTTGCCCCTTGAGAAAGGAATCTCTTGTTTGTATGTGGTTCATTTTGGAGATCAGCTACTCTTTCCATACTAAGCCCCCTGCTTACTCCCACACTGGTGTTGTATTTTAATACGCCAACATGATATAGCTGGGAAAGAAAGAAAAGTGAAGTGGGGCTGTAGTCCTGGGGACTGTCCTTCAAAGACTGTCCCTTGTACATTTCTTCCTTCGCCTAAAATGATGGGGGAAAAATCTATTTTTCACAGTCTTTATCTCCCTCATGGTGCCTTGGAGGAACATGATGAGTTTCTATTATTTACCTAGTGCCTTTTGAGTTGGTCAGGAAAGTTATGTATCAGTATTTTATGGGTTCTCCTGACAGTTTCCCTGGTCTCTAACACACATTGAGCCCTCTCTGGGGTGTGTACGTGTGTGTGAAACAAGGAGTTTTCATGACAGAAATGATAGAGTAGCAAAAAATCTTCACTCATTACGCCACCTTCCTTTTCTTTGGGCTCCATGGGAACCCTGTTTGGAGAACAGTTTAAGGGTCAGGGTTAAGAAAAGAGATTTGGTGATTGTATTACATGTATCTCAGCAGGGCTCTTCTCATGATTCAGATAACAGCCTCATAGAACCTGAGAGTTGCAAGGGTCCTGAGGGGTCAGCCAATTCAACTGTCTCATCTTTTCTTTCAGAATGAAAAACTGAGTCGTGGAGAGAGGAAGTGACTTAGCCAGGATTGGAACTCCTGACTTCTGAATCTTTGTTCAGTACTCTTTCCACTGGGCTGACCTCGTCAATGTAGTAGAATTTTATATTGAGCATCTTTTCATTTGTTTCTTATGTAAGGATAAGCTGGATGAAGGTCCTTCACTAGGCTAGAAAGCTCCATTCAATTTTTTTTTTAAAGTTTCTTACTTCCTTCCTGGCAGATGTCACAGATTTGCCTCATGCTGGAAGTCACTGACATGTGACCAGAATGGGGTACCAGTTGGATGCTGGGAAACCCCAGCCTGACTCAGAAGCATCATTATGCCAGGCCTCTGACTTTGGGCTAGGGGAACTTCCATGTGTGCTATAAGGAGGTGGCGGGGCCTGAGGGGGCCCCAAAGTTACCAAATGTCCAAAACTTGTTAGCTTCTTTGGGGTCCACTTGTTTTATCAAAAAGATCAGGGAAGAATCAATGAAAAAGAAATACTCACTGGACATGGGAGGAAGGGGCCCCTCTGTCCAATTCTATCCAGTAAGCATTTACTAAATGCCTACTATGTACAAGATATGGTGCTAGGCACCTGAAGACAAAGACAAAACAGAATCTGTTTTCAAGGAGCTTTCTTCTACTAGAATAGAGGGAGTATAAAGACATATGCCAATTCTTAGTGATTTAAAATATATTTTAAACCACTAAAGATCCATAATAATGGATTTAAGATACTACTCCCTTTGAATCCCTTAACGTCTTACGGCCAATGCCATTTTTCACCTCAGTGCCCAATATTTTATCCTTGCCCCAATAGGTACTTAATAAATATTTTTAATTGAACTGAATTTAATAACCTTATTGATTTCAGGTTAATTTATAAGCTAGCAACTCCCTCTGAAGAGTTAACCCTTCAGGGTCTGGGTATTGTTTGAGCGAGGTCAGTTTTCTTGTTTCAATAAAATCAGGATTCTCTACCTAGGGCACTATTAACTAACAACATAGTTGTATTGAGTAAGGGACAGAAGTCATGGTGTGTTTTATTTGTTTGCTCAAGTATTTATTGATTTCTGACATCCACGGGTGTGCTTCATAATTTCTAGGCCTCCATGAGGTTCCTCTTCAGCCAAGACCTACTTCTAGTGGGTTATGGCTTTATCAGTTTAGATCAAGGACTCAACTTATTTTGTGTGTGATAGACCTCTTTGGCAGTCTGGTGAAACCTATAGACCTCTCCTCAGAACAATGTTTTAAAATGTATTAAAATGAAATACATAGGATGACAAAGGAAACCAATTACATTGAAGTTCAATTATCAAAATGTATTATTTTAAAAAAACAAGTTCACAGATCCCAGGTTAGGAACCCCTTAAATAATTCTGACATTTACACAGTGCCATGCACTGTACTAAGCACTTTACAAATATTATCTCATTTGATTCTTACACTAACCACGGGAGGAAGGTACTATTATATTCCTATTTTACAGGTGAGGAAACTGAGGCAAACAGAGGTTTGTTGTTTGGGTTATTTTTTTCTTTTGGCCATAAAATGCATACAAAACAGATACAAGTTAACTTTGGGAGCAGGCAATAACAGCTGGGTGGCACAGTGGATAGAGCCCTGGGCCTGCAGTAAGGAAGACCTGAGTTCAAATCCGAGCTCAGACACTACTAGCTGTATGACCCTAGGGAAGTGACTTAACCCTGTTCTGCCTCAGTTTCCTCATCTGTAAAATGATCTGGAGAAGGAAATGGCAAACCACACTAATATCTTTGCCAAGAAAACCCCAAATGGGGTCATGCATAGTCAGACATGCCTGAAATGACTGAACAACATTAGGAGCTGGGGGTGGGTAGGTAGAGAAGACCAGCGATGTCTTCATGCAAAAGGGACTACTTAAACTGAGTCTAGAAGACCAGAGGTGGGGCTATCTCCAGTCATCCTGATCTATATCTTGCCACTGGACCCAGATGACTCTGGAGAAGAAAGTGAGGCTGGTGACTTTGCACAACCCTCCCTCACTGAAATCTAATCCACTTGCAAGACATGGCATCGCCTTGATCTTCTTTGAGAAGGAAGGACAAACAATGACAATGAAAGACCAGGGATTCTAAGGAGCAGAGATGTGGGAGGGCATTCCAGGCAGGGAGGATGGCTTGTGCAAAGGCCTGGAGCAGACAGATGGATTGTCATGTGGGAAGAAGAGTAAGGAAGCCTGTTTAGGTGGACTACAGAGGACATGGCAGGGAGTAATATGACTAGAAAGACAGAATGGGCAGAAGGTTGTAAAATATTTCCAATGTGAAACAGGATTTTGTTTGCAATTCTAGAGAGAATAGCGAGCCACTGGAACTTATTAAGTAGGGGGATGACATGGCCAGAATTACCCTTTAGGCAAATCACTTTGGCAGCTGTTAGGAGGATTGGTTGGAGTTCAGAAAGATGAGCTAGGGAGACAAATTTAGAGGTTATCGAGGTGAGGACGGTGGTTGTGTGGGTAAAGAGAAAGGGACATATATGGGAGAGATATTGTGAGGTAAAAAATGACAAGACATTGTCACTGATTGGAGATGCATACAGATCAAGAATCTTCTAAGTCACCCAGATAACCGAATGTTGTCACATCACCCTAAAGCTCAATAAAATTATTTTATAGGCATTTGCCATGTGAGCTAAACCCTCTAAATTTGCCAGAGGTATTCACGATTTATCTTTCTGAGGCTAATTATTTTCTTGAATTTTGTCTATGAGAGGAAAGGGCAAAAATTCTCCTTATTTTAGTTTCATAAGCTAAAAGCCCTACAGAGAATATATCAATTTATTTTGTTATTAATATGGGTAAGAGAGCCTTTACTAACTTTTTAATTTAGGAGCTGGGGTGAAATTTCTGGGAAGAAATTGTCAATTAGGTTTAATAAGAGCCTCCTTCATTGACCATATTTTTATTGCTTTCCTGGTAAAAGGCTGGGTGCAGAGGGTGCAAAACATACTCACTGAATTAACTCATGTCATTGTTCAGTTGGACTAGAAGTCACGTCCAACTCTTTGTGGTCCCATTCAGGGTTTTCTTGGCAAAGATACTTTAGTGGTTTGCCATTTCCTTCTTCAGCCCATTTTAGAGATGAGGAAACTGAGGCAAACAGGGTTAAGTGACTTTCCCAGGTCACACAGCTAGTAAGTGTCTGAGGCCAGATTGGAACTCAAGGAGATGAGTTTTCCTGACTCCGGGCCTGGTACTCTATGTTAAATATAGCCTGAAAGGCTCTTGTCACAAGGAAGATGGAACCTTATATAAATTCATGGTGTGTGTGCGCGTGTGACCTAGAGACCGTTAATAAAAAGATGTCCTTAACAGGTTTCATTAAAGTGTTAATTAAAGCAACCCAAGGCACATCCTGTCTTCTATCCCTTCAAAAGATGATTTGGCTTAAAAACAGTTAACTTTTCAAATGTTCAGATAGTTGTGCTGAGTTTATCCAAGTGAATGAGAAGCAGCAACTTTGGAGAGGGAGATAATGCCTCTAAGAGTCTAGGGCGCACCTCTCTTCTCCTCCTGTGACCCCTTCCATTCAATAAAATAATAGCCACAGTACTAGGGATTCAGTTTTCTGCCAATTTGAACTGCAAAATTAGGCCAAGTGTCTGTCTCTGTTTCAGTTTCCCTATCTGTAAAACAGGAGGATTATTTGCACTAACTAGCGTATTCATCATGGTCATTACAGACTCTATGACTCCATTTCACATGATGCTCTGTGCTTTGTGCTAATGCAGGTAGATCCTGGCTCCTTCCATTGCGTCCCACTGCCACCAATGAGGGTTTGAGGGGAAGGGGTTGAAGGAAACAGAGGATATTGCCAAAGCTCAGAGAAGTTTGGAAAGAGTCTGTGTCCCAGTGTATCCCCTTGGTGGTGCCTGTTCTCTTTTATCTTTTGGCTACATTCCTGATTCAGCAAGTCTGTTAGTTGCAGGGCAAAATTTGTTTGACCCACAGCGCATTGAGGATATCTAAGCCAATAGCATTTTGTGGAGGGCCTCAGAACCTGAGTTCCAAAGCAAAGAGAATTTCCATCTGTTTCCTTGAGAGCCTGAGGGTGGGGGACAGGGGGATCGGGAAGCGCAGCTATTGTCGTTCGGAGTTAGGAGAATCCTGCATCCTCATCCCCTAAGTATCTCATGTTCGTCTTCCCCAATGAGGTTTAGAATGTCAGCTTCTAGAAGGACCTTTGGCCTTCCTCTCGTCCACCTTTCACTTTTACAGGTGAGGAGGAAACTGACATCTAGAGGAACCAAGCGTCTTGAGCTGGGAGGCAGAGCTGGCTCGGATGTTGACACGGGGAAAGGGAGATTCAGAACCCACGTAATGAGAGAATAGAATAGGAGAGAGAGAGAGAGAGAGAGAGAGAGAGAGAGAGAGAGAGAGAGAGAGAGACAGAGAGAGAGAGAGAGAGAGAGACAGAGACAGAGACAGAGACAGAGAGACAGAGAGAGTGTTTGTTGGCTCAGGGAGTGGCGTGGGTGGGTGGGCAGGGAAATTTCAAAGTCATTATAACCCACTTGTTGGAGGACCCACCTTCACTCCTCAAAGGTATGAAATAGGTTGGAGACCCTTCTCATCTCAGTGACCTCGTACAGTTCGGAAAGTTCACGAAAAACAAAATAAGGTAACATCACTGACCCTCCAAAACTCACCTCCAAGTCCGCGAGAAGTCTCTCTTAGGTCCCCCAAGCCCAGCTGCGTCACCGCCGCTCAAAGTTTTGGAAGGAAGTTCAGGGTTTCTTTTTTCTTTCTTTTTTTTCTCTCTTTACCCCCTCCCAAGTCGAGATGTTTTAAGCATCTAAAGGAAATGGTGAGAAACTGTTCTTTCTGGTCTTAGACTGTCAGATAATTCATAGTGCTTCCTCCCTCTGCCTCCTCCCCTCCCCTCCCCTTTGCCCCCGCCCCCTCCCCCTACACTCCTCCCTCTTCTCTTTTCCTTGTGTACCTGGGCAGTTCGTTTCGGAGTCTGGGCTGCCTTGTTTGCACTCGGTAAGAAAAGCTCCCTCTGTTTTCCCTCCCCTCAAGCTGGCTCACGCCCTGCATTTTTGAGGTTTCGCTCTAACTCAGCCCTGCCACTGATGTCAGAGACACGACTTCCTGAATTGGACTTTCTCTCTCTCTCTCTCTCTCTCTCTCTCTCTCTCTCTCTCTCTCTCTCTCTCTCTCACACACACACACACACACACACACACATACACATATTCCCCCCCCCCCCCCCGCCCCCTTCGCTCCTCCCCATCTTCTCTGTCTGTCTGTCTCTGTGCTCTCTCTCTTTTCCTGGTGCTGATCCAGCCTTAACTTTCTTGTGCTGTTGGGAAACAAGCAAAGCTAACTGGACCTTTTTTTCCCATCAGTTTCCCCCAGATCCATTAGTTGCTTGGTTGTCTTGGCAGTTGCGCACACACACACACACACACACACACACACACACACAGACACACAGAGTTCCACCCCCTCACCCCCTTTGTCGTGGGTACATAGCCTCACGTATAACGTTCTCTCAACATCCAGCTTCATCTCCAGGACAGTGCCAACACTTTCTTTCATGCACTTAGTTCCCAGGGACAAAACATTCACTCTGGGGAAACCCAACTTCACTGAAAATAGCCTCGTTCTGCTCAATAGAGCAAACTTCCTGGACCAAGGAGGGGAGGTGGGACGGAGGGAGGGGCGGGGCGGGGTGGGGTGGGGTCGGGCGAGGGCTTTCAAATGCCTTATCAGGACAAATACAAACCCTGGGCTGGTGCTGTAAGCCTGCCTTGGTGTTCCCTATCCAATCCTCAATATGTATTTTTGATTAAGATCTCTGAATATCTGAGCTTAATTAATTAATGAAAATGTTCATCCAACGGTGAGTGTTCAGAAGCAAAGATTGAAAGGAACAACTTTCAACAAAAACAAAAAACATCAAAACCAAAACTGAACAAAACTAGACCCTTTCAGTAAAATATGAGTTATAAATTTTCTTGACTTGTCGCGCCTTTCTACTGTCTGTTTACTTTTCACTGTTGCCTCAGGAGCCTCTATATGTATAGAATCCCAGAGATAAATCTTGGTCTAAATGACTGAGACTTTATAAAATAAAGGACCAAATAAAGTATCAGATTTCAGTATCCTGGAGCAGTCACCTTTGAGAAAGCCAAGGAAGGGAGCTTTAAAGGGGGTGTGGTGGGTGGGAGTGTATAACAACTAACGTTTCTCTAACGTTTTATGGTTACCAAGCACTTTATATACATTATCTCATTTTATCCTCAAAACAACTCTATGAGGTCAGGATTGCTATAATAGTTTTTTTTTCTTTTGGTCTGGACCTATGATTTCATTGGTGGACATAATATTTCTATACTGCGATATTCCCAGTGAAAGAAACCTCTAACGTCAATGCAGAATATCACCTGCTTTTCAATTTCATTTCATTTCCTTCTACTCTTGCCTGCTTGCTCTTCTCCAGGTTTTTGAGACCCAGTTCACTTCTGGATCTCCTCCTTCCTACAGGACCACTCCTTTTCAGTCACTTGCTGAATCTTCATCCCTGTCACAATTTTGCTAACTGTGGGGTAACCCTCAAGATTCTGACTTTGTCCCTCTTCCCTTTCCTTTCATTTCTCTTTCACTTGCTGATCTCATTCGCTCCCATGGATGGGCTCTATTATCACTATACAGATATTACCAACTGCTTATTAGATGTTCCAAAATGGATGTCCCAGAGGCATCTCACACTCAGCTTGTCCAAGAAAGAACTTATTATCTTGCCCTATCCCCAACCCACCCTCTTCTTAGCTTCTCTATCACATCAAAGACCCCACCAACCTCCCAGTCATGTGACATCCTCAACTACTCCCTCTCACTCCACATACCCAAACAGTGAAATCTGATCACGCTTATCTCCACAGCATCTCCTCCCATTCTTCTCCACACATCCAGCTACCACCCTTGTTCAGTCATTCATCACTCTCACCTGGACCTTTGCAATAGTTTTCCATTTATTCTCTCTGCATCTAGCCTCTCCCTACTCTTATCCAGCCTTCATGCAGCTGTCAAAGTCATTTGGAGATCATTTTCATACTTGGGGGAGTTAGGGAAAGCATTATGGGGGAGAAGTCATGTGATTTGAAGGAAGGAAAGGCTTCAACAGATGGTCATGAGGGTGGGCTGGCCATTCAAAGAATGGGAGTTAGTGCAAGAAAAGGCCTATGGGTGGGGAGAAAACTGGATGAGAAAAGAGAATGGAGAATTATTATCAGATTGAAACTTAATAGATTTACTGCTTAAAGGATTAACCTCCTATTATGTGTAAGACCCAGTGGATACAAAGATTAAAACAAAAAACACAATTTCTGTCCCAATCTACTAGCGGTGATAAGATGTGAATAGATGAGTATGATACAACATGTAATGTGATTAAAGCAAAGGGAGGTGTAGGCAAAATCCAATTAGAAATTTGAGGAGAGATGCCCAGAGCATTAAGTAAATGTGAGCTATTATTGATTATTATTAGAGAAATTAATTGTTAATGAATAAACAAATGATGCCTCCTCACCTTCCCCAGAGGAGAACAAAAGATCCAGATTTAAAGAATTCAATGAATCTAGGGGTTTGGTGGTCAGGAAGGCAGTTTGGAAAAGATCAAAAAAGCTGTTTTTTTACTGGACTAGAAAAAGATGACCAGAATAATAATAGAATTTACATAGTGCTTTAAGGATTGCAAAGCACTTTATATGTATAACACACACACACACACACACACAAAACTTATTCCACTTTTAGGCCACATTACCTTGACACCATAGACTAGAATCATGGTATGATATGACTTAGAGTTCAGTGGTACCTTGTACATATACACATACACATACACATACGCATATACATAAACATATATATATATATACCTACGTATGTACACATATACACATATATAACCTCTATCCACATACACACATATATGCATATATACATGTACATATGTATGTATATATAGATAAGCTCATTGATCCTCACATCTATACCTATGAAATCTCATTGATCGTCACATCAACCCTGCGAGGTAGGTGCTATTATTAACATCTCAGTTTTACCGATGAAGGAACTGAGGCTGAGACAGGTTAAGGGTCAAAAAGCTAGTCAGTGTCTGAGGCAGGGATGTAAACCTAGGTCTTCTTGGCTCCAGGTCCAGCAAGCTGTTACTGCCCCACCTACTTTTCTTAGAAGACACTTTGTCTTCAGGAAGCAGGGTGAGGTGGATTATTCAGTCTGGCCTAGAAGTAAAAGCTGGAGTATAGAAGAGGATAGCTTGTCGAGTCATGTCTGACTCTCCATGACCCCATTGGGGGTTTTCTTGGCAAAGTTACTGGAGGGATTTGCCATTTTCTTCTCCAGCTCTTTTTACAGATGAGGAAACTGAAGCAAACAGGGTTAAGCGACTTGCCCAAGGTCATACAGCTAGTCAGTGTCTGAGGCTGAGTTTGAACTCAGGTCTTCTTGACTCCAGGCCCAGCGCTCCATCCAGTGGGCCACTGGCTGCCCAAGGAAGATGGCTAAGAGGACAGCGATAGCTAGGAGAAGGACAGGCTGAGAATGGAAAAAGAATTTGACCTGGAAGGAGAATACAGACTTTTGGGGAAGCAAACAAAAGAGAATTTGTACTAGTGTGTTTGGATTTGGGAATCTAGAAGTGGGTATCTAAGATCAGGGGATCTTAGCTGCACATCTTGGAATGGCCAAAGCTGAATTCTTTAACAATGCTCAACACCTGGAATTGCTGCTCTGTACATGGTTCATCCCTTCTTGCTTGTAGTCAAATAATTTTTTTTAACTGTTGTCAATAATAATAATAGCACCTGACATTTTTCTAGCACCTGCTATGGTACTGGGCACTGAGCTAAGTGTTTACAAATATCTCATTTAATCTTCACAACAACCCTGTGAGGCAGGTGCTATTATTATCCCTATTTTTTTTAAACAGTTGTGGAAGCTGAGGCAAACAGGGAGATTAAGTGACTTGCCCAGGGTCATACAACTAATGAGTATCTGAGGCTAGATTTGAACTTAAGTCTTTCTGCTTCCAGGCCCAGCACTCTAGCCACTGTGACACTCAGCTTCTCAAGAACAGTTGCTTTAGAAAGGGTCCCCTGCCATAACTATTTGTAAATCAAGTCAACCAACATTTAGTAAGTACCTACTATGTACAAAGGCACTATGCTAAGTGCTGGGCTTTGAATAGTGGTCTAAGGAATTACAATCTGATAATTGTTCCCATCTAGTAAAAGCAGTTGTTTTTGGAGTCTAATCAAGAAATAAATAGCTGTTTCATGGAAGGAATACCACTTGAGCCATGGTCTAGTCATGGTGGAGGGGTTTATTTGGAGGGGAGGGGCTTACTTATACTTACTTTGGGGTCTGACTGGTGTTACTAGTGGAATGGAAAACATTTCTCTCAATGTGATTAACAGCACGACAGGGTCTAACCTGTCAGGGAGGGTTTAACTTTGTTTCTACCTGGCATCCAGGGCCTGAACTAGACTATAGGGACTCCAGAAATCTCAACAGGCAACCTGATTTAGCAGAATTAGTACTGGACTTGACGTCAGAGGCCCAGATTTGAGTCCTGGTGTTTGCCCATTGCTAATTGTGTGAGCAGGAGCAAGTGATTTAGGCTCTCTGAGATTCAGTTCGCTCATTTGTAAGATAGAAATAATAATACACTTCTGTCACAGGGATGTTGTAGGAAATAGCTTTTAAAGTAATGATTATTATTATGTGACATTGAGAGCTAGCATAGCCATGTTGGGTGGCAGTGGCACCATACAAAAAGATGCCAACACCCTGAGACAAGATGCACAGTACCTAGTGTCCAGGTGGTAGCTTCATTGCTTAACTTTAGAGAGATAAAAAATATTTTACAACAACTTTTGTGGCAGAGCCACCAATGACTTCTTAGTAGCTAAGATGAAATCTCCATCTCCATAGGATGCTGAAGTCTTGGGAAGGAAAAAGAAAACATGGGGGAAAATTCCATGAGTGGGTCTTTTGCTATGAACAGGGGTGAAGAAGGAGCTAGGGTGGAAGTCTCTCAGAGGTAGACCTTGACTTAATGGAAAAACTTGCTAATGGTGGGAATGATCCAAAAGTGTAATGGGTTGCTTTGGGAGGTCATGGGCTTCTCCTCACCTGAGGTCTTCAAGCAGAGGCTAGATGACTAGTTGTTGGGGAAATCAGATGAAATAGTGTTGGTGAAGTGCTCCGTAAATGTGAAAGGACTAGATAAATGTCATCTATTAATATTGTATATTATAGAGGAAATTTCTTTTTTTCTTTTTAAATAATATTTTATTTTTCCCAATTACATGTAAGGAAAATTTAATGCATTTAAAAATTTTTTTAGTTCCAAATTTCTCTCTCCTTCCCTCACCTGTCCCCTCCCTAAAATGGTAAACAATTTGATATAGCTTATATATGTGCAATCATGTAAAACATATTTCCATATTAATCATGTTGTGAAAGAAGAAATAGGCCAAAAGAAAACACACACACACACATACACACACACACACACACACACAAAAGGAAGTGAAAATAGTATGCTTCAATCTACATCCAGACTCCATCAGTTCATTCTCTGAATGTGGGTAGCATTTCCCACGAGTCTTTTAGAATTATCTTGGGTCATTGTGTTGCTGAGAAGAGCTAAGTCATTCATAGTTGACCATCATACAATGTTGCTGATACTGTGTACAAGGTTCTCCTAGTTCTGTTCACTTCACTTTGCTTCAGTTCATGTAAGTTTTTCCAGGTTTTTCTGAAATCCACCAGCTTGTCATTTCTTATATTCTTATTATATATTTGTATAATATTCATATACCACAACTTGTTCAACCATTCCCCAATTGATGGGCATCCCCTCAGTGTCCAATTTTTTGTCACCACAAAAATAGCTGCTTTAAATATTTTGTACATTTGCACATATACGTATATTTTCGTATATATTTTTGTACCCTTTTTAATGATCTCTTTGTGATATAGACCTAGTAGTGATATTACCAGATTAAAGGGTATACACAGTTTGATAGTCCTGCTCACTTCACTTTGCTTCAGTTCATGTAAGTTTTTCCAGGTTTTTCTGAAATCCACCAGCTTGTCATTTCTTATATTCTTACTATATATTCGTATAATATTCATATACCACAACTTGTTCAACCATTCCCCAATTGATGGGCATCCCCTCAGTGTCCAAATTTTTGTTACCACAAAAACAGCTGCTTTAAATATTTTGTACATTTGTACAAATATGTATATTTTCATACATATTTTTGTACCCTTTTTAATGATCTCTTTGTGATATAGACCTAGTAGTGATATTACCGGATTAAAGGGTATACACAGTTTGATAGTCCTTTGGGCATAGTTCCAACTTGGTCTCCAGAATGGTTGGATCAGTTCACAACTTCACCAACAGTGTATTAGTATCCTAATTTTCCCACATCTTCTTCAATATCTATCATTTACCTTTTTTGTCATATTAGCCAATCTGATAGATGTGAGATAGTACCTCAGAGTTGTAATTTGTATTTCTGTAGATGGAATTCCTAATAGGTATGATTTTACTAGAAGGCTTCGGGAGGCTCTGCCAGGTCTCAGATTCTAGGATTCTTTGATATATCCCTTACAAAAAAGCAGGATGGAGCATCTAGTTACTTTTTTATTCTCTCATCAAGAAATCTATTTTACAGAGATTATTAATTTTTTGAGGAAATGCAAATTACCAGGATGGTGAAGGGCTTGGATTTTTCATTCCATGTGAGGCTCTGTTGAATGAACTCAACACGTTTAGCCTGGAGAAGGGGATTCTTAGTAGTTGTGGGAATGGGGGTGGGGAGAAGGCACAAGAGTTGTCTTGATTTTAAGGGCTGCAGTTGGAAAGAGGCAAATTTAGACTTGACTTCCTAACAACTTGATCTGTCTAAAAGCAGAATGGAAGGTAGTAGCTTCCCTAAATTCAAATCCTGAGGTCAAGGAGAAAATATTGCAAGTGGCCAGAAAGAAACAATTTGAGTATTGTGGAAACACAATCAGGATAACACAAGATCTAGCAGCTTCTACATTAAGGGATCAAAGGGCTTGGAATATGTTATTCCAGAGGTCAATGGAGCTAGAATTAAAACCAAGAATCACCTACCCAGCAAAACTGAGTATCATGCTCCAAGGCAAAATATGGATTTTCAACAAAATAGAGGACTTTCAAGCTTTCTCAGTGAAAAAGACCAGAGCTGAATAGAAAATTTGACTTTCTAGCACAAGAATCAAGAGAAGCATGAAAAGATAAACAAGAAAGAGAAATCATAAGGAACTTACTAAAGTTGAACCATTTTGTTTACATTCCTACATGAAGAGATGATGTGTATAATTTATAAGACCTTTCTCAGTATTAGGGTAGTTGAAGGGAATATACATATACATATATATACATACTATATACACACACACACACACACACACACACACACACACAGAGGGCACAGGGTGAGTTGAATATGAAGGGATGATATCTAAAAAAATAAGAATAATAAAATTAAGGGGTGAGAGGGGAATATATTGAGACAGGGAGAAAGGGAGAGATAGAATGGGGTAAATTATCTCACATAAAAGTGGCAAGAAAAAACAGTTCTGTTGGAAGGGAAGAGGGGACTCTCATCATCTCTTACTTGAGGAGGGAATAACATACACACTCAATTGGGTATCTTATCCTACAGGAAAGTAGGGGAAAGGGGATAAGAGAGGGGGGGATGATAGAAGAGAGGGCAGAGTGGAGGAAGAGGTAATCAAAAGCAAACACTTTTGAAAAGGGACAGGGTCAAGGGAGAAAATTGAATAAAGGGGGACAGGATAGGATGGAGGGAAAAATAGTCTTTCACAACATGACTATTATGGAAGTGTTTTGCATAATGATAAATCTGTCACCTATGTTGAATTGCTTGCCTTCTTAGGGAGGGTGGGTGAGAAGGGAAGATGGGAGCAAATTTGGAACTCAAAGTTTTAAAAGCAGATGCTCAAAAAAAAAGTTGTTTTTGCATGCAACTGAGAAATAAGATACATAGGGAATGCGGCATAGAAATCTATCTTGCCCTACAAGAAAGTAAGGGGAAAGGGATTGGGGGGAGTGGGGTGACAGCAGGGAGGGCTGACTGCGGAACGGGGCAATCAGAATATATGCCATCTTGAAATGGGGGAGAGGGTAGAAATGGGGAGAAAGTTTGTAACTCAAAATCTTGTGGAAATCAATGTTGAAAACTAAAATATTAAATAATAAAATATGAAAAATAAAAACATATAAATATTTAGTAAATATTTAAAAAAATAAATTCAAATCCTGGCTCAGTAACTTACTATCTACGTGGACCTTGGTTTTGTTGTTCAGTTATATCCAACTCTTTGTGACCTCATTTGGGGTTTTCTTGACAAAGACACCATTTCCTTCTGCTACTCATTTTACAGATGAAGAAACTGAGGCAAATGGGGTTAAGTGACTTGCCCAGGGTCATGCAGGCCAGATTTGAACTTGGGAAGATGAGTCTTCTTGAGTCTAGGCCTAGCTGCACCACCAAACTGTGATTTTGGATGTCAAGTGAAATCAGGTAGTGTTTATTAGGAGCCTACTATCAGGCACTGTGCTAAGGACTGGGAATACAAACAAAGGCAAAAACTGTCCCTGCCCTCTAGGAGCTCACAATCTAGTGGGGTGGGGGGGAAGACATTATGAAAACAACTATATGCAAATAAGATATATATCTATCTATATCAGACCAGTTAGAGGTACTCTTAAGGGAAAAGCACTAATATTAAGGAGGACCAGGAAAGCCTTCTTGCAGAAGGAAGGAGATCATGGGAGCAGCAAGGAAAAAGTTCACAGAGTTTGGAGAAAGAGTGACTTAAGGGAGGAAATAAAAGAGATCAGTATCATTGTCTCACAGAGAGTGAATGAGAGTAAGGGGTAAGAGGACTGGAAAGGCAGGAATGAGCTTAAAAATACACAGTGTTTCATATTTAATCCCAGAAACAATGGGGAGCTGCTAGTGTTTATTAAATAGAGGGTCAGGGTTAATGCTGACCTGGTCAGACACATGATGTAGGAAGACCACTTTGATAGAGTGGAGGATGGAGTGAGGAGAGACTTGAGACAGGAAGGCCAAACAGAATGCTATTTCCATAGTCTAAATAGGAGATTATGAGGGGCTGCACCATGGTGGTGGCAGTGTCAGAGGAGAAGGGGGGACCTATTTGAGACATGTTGAGGAGGTAGAATTGGCAGGGCTTGACAATAGATTCGATATGGGGAGTGAGAGAGAGTGAGGAGTGGAGGGTGACACCTAAGTTGGCAAAATGCAGAACTGGGAGGATGATGGTTCCTTTGACAGTAGTAGGTAAGTTAGAAAGAGAAGAAGACTTGGGGAGAAAGGTAATGAGTTCAGTTTTGGACACGCTGAGTTTAAGATATCTATACGTTTAAGATGTCTAAGTTAAATGTTCAATGGACAGTTGGAGATGCGAACTGAAGGTCAGGAGAGATGCTAGGGTTGGGTAAGCAGATATGAGTCATTTGCATAGAGATGATAATGGAATCCATGGGAGCTGATTAGAGAAGAGGGCCCAGGATAGGGCTTTGAAGGGACATCTTTGATTAATGGACATGGATTGGATAAAGACCCAATGAAGGAGACGGAGGAGCTGCCAGGCAAGGAAAATCACTTAATCTCTCTGGGTCTTAATGGGGGAGTTGTACTAGCCAATCTCCATGGTGCCCTCCATCTATAGATCTTTGTTCCTCTGATCTCATTGGAGATTTTTGAGTAGAGGTAAGATGACCGCTCTCCAGTATGCTGTAGAAAGGAATTCTTTTTCAGGTATGGATTGGACTAGATGGCTACCATGATCTCTTTCAACACTGAAATTCTGTAATTCTAGATCTTTTAAGGTTGCTTAACTATGGCATTGACTCTTCATGTGACTGGATGAGTCTTTGTGTCTGTCAGTGGTGTTCCCTGTGGCTGGAACTCCACCCCCCTTTACTTCCAATCAGCTCCTTCCATCTCCATCTCTAGTTGTTAAAAATCTTGCTTATATTTTCAGACCCAGATCAAATTCTATCTCTTCCATGAAGTCTTCCTTGATTCCTGTAGTTAGAAATAGTTTCATATTCTGGAATTACACTTTGTAAGTCTCAAGCACTTGCCATTTTCTTCCTTATATCATAACAACTCTTTGTTTAATTGTCTTAACTCTCCTACTGGATTTCAAGCTACACCTTGCACAATGCCTAGTAGTACAATAGAATGAGCTTTGAACCAGCTGTCAGGAGACATGTGTTCTAGTCCTCCTTTGCCACTACCTGGGTGATAAAGTTAATTCTCAGTTTTTCCATCTGTAAAATGAGGAACGTGGACTAGATGGCCTCTAAAAGTTCCTTCTATTTCTGAAAGGTCTCAATATCAAGAACTATGTCTTGAATTACTTGCATATGTTTCCAGTAGTTGGAGGTGAAATAAGCTCATCCAACACTGGAGTCCTGTAAGGTTAACGGGGATTAAGATCTTCCCTGCCCATCAATAGGCCTCATGTGGAGCCCATTAAGGGAAGCTTGCTTGCTTGTAGGAAGGCTTACACACCTTTTGTTAATTTCCAATTAGGCACTGAGCCTATTAGCTGAAAGACTATTTATTGTGAGAGGTGAGCTTTTGCTTTGGGGGCTTGCTTTCAAGAAGGATCTTGTGATTCCCTGGTTGAGATTCTGAGTAGCCGAATGTTCAGAGCTCCCTGACTGCTCAGAGGTAAAGGCTCTCTCAATCCAGTGGTGAATGTAAAGTATATATGTGTATGCGTGTGTATATATATACACACGCATACACATACACATATGTATCCATACATATATATGGATAGATAGATATGGATAGATATTAGTTTATATATATATACTTTTATATATATGGTAGTTTATTTATATATATATAATCTATAGATAGATGGATAGATAGACACATAGCAGTTTTGCTTTGATTCAGGCAGTAGAACCCTGTCTGTTGGTCTTTATTTCTCTTCTCTGTATTTCCTCTGTTCATTTCTTTTAATTAAAGAAGACTGTTGACCCCTGAAACAGCTGTCTTTCCTAGTAAAGCAGATAAAAGAACCTACACTAGCAGCCATCCTGAGTATGCCGGTGTGGTTGCTGCTACAGATCCTCTGAGTGTGTGTGTGGGTGTGGAGGGTAACTTGTGTATGTTGCTGGAAATCCTGTTATCAGTCTATTGCAGATGGACACAAAACCCAACCAATGGCCATCTAGAGTGAACTCATGACAGGTTTTCTTTTTTTTTTTTTATCATTTAGTGACTTTATTTTCATTTCATAGAAGGGAAAAAGAGTAGAAAACACATCTGGGTATATAAAAAGTCAGGTCTGCACAAATTCCTCTATCTATGGGCACAGGGAGACAGGAGCATCCATGGCAGCAGCTGCAACTCTCAGTCTGGGGGGCTTTGCAGACACAGCCCTGGGCCCACTTGGTGCATCCTGCTGGGCAACAGGAGCAGCAACTTTTCTTGCAGGTGGTGCATTGGCAGGATTTGCATTTGCAGGAGCCTGCACAGGTGCAAGAGCCACCGTCCTCGCAGCTACAGTTGGGGTCTATGGCTGGCAGGTAGATGTCAGGCACGCAGTTCTCACAGGAGGATGGATGGGAGAAAGATGTTGTCCTTGACAGGTTTTCTGAATCCAACAGGAGAACAATGGGAAGTGTCATAGATACCCCACCACATTCTGCTTCTAAGTCCTTGTTTATTAATAGCTAGCATTTATTGATAGACAATTTACACACAGTATCACATTAATAGCTTGCATATATAGTACTGTTAAGGTTTGCAGAATACAGTTATATATTATCTCATTTGATCCTTATAACAACACTGAAAGGTAGATAGCATTGTTATCTTCAATAACAACAGTAATAATAACTAACAAGTGTAATAGTGCTTACTATGTACCAGGTACTGTACTAAGTGCTTTACAGTTATTATCCTATCAGATTCTCACAACAGCCCTGTGAGTAGGTACTATTACTATCTTCAACAACAACAACAGCTAATATTTATGTAGTGCTTATCATGTGCCAGGCACTGATAATATAATAATTTATAATTATTATCTCATTTGATCCTTGAGAGGTAGGTCAGATTATTATTATCCCCATGTTGCCTATGGGGAAACTGAGGCAAATAGAGTTTAAGTGACTTGCCCAGGGTCACATAGCTAGTACATCTATAAGGCAGAATTTGAACTCAGATCTTCCCAACTGTAAGTTCATCCCTCTATCCCCTATGATAGCTAGTATCCTTTTATGTGCTGTCTTTTGTTTTTTAGGTGGTTTGAGAACCTTTTATTTTTATTTTCTGTTGACGGAAGGTGGGATGTTTAAGGTGAAGAAGAGAGGAGATGAAAGTTCCAGAAGTCACTTGGAGGCAACTCCAAGGCAGCTAGTGAAGAAGCAGTGTACAGAGCATTGGGGTTTGGAGTTGGGAAGACTTGAGTTCAAATCTGGCCTCAGATATTTACTAGCTGTGTGACCCTGGGCAAGTCACTTAACCTCCATCTGCCTTAGTTTCCTCAACTGCAAAAATGAAGATAATAGCATTGTCCTTGCAGGGTTATTGTGAGGATCAAATAAGATAATTTTTGCAAAGTGCTCAATACAGTGCCTGGCACATATTAGGTGCTATATAACTGTTTATTCCCTTCCCTTTCCTCTCTTCCCCTTCCTGTTAAATGGCAACAAAAACGGTAAATACTCTGTTCTTTTCACCTCATGTAATTGGGTACTTTTGAGTAATTGTTGCATTTGAGATGTTGTTATTTGGGTTATTTATTGTAGAGTACTACATCAACAATGAAGTAGGCTATTTGCTAAAACATGTAAAAAGCTTTCAATAGACTAAATATTTTGGTGTTATTATAATGTTCTGTATGATAGGATTTTATTCGTGGTAGCAATTAAATAAAAAAACCCAACAACTCAACTACAAAATAAAACAATTCATATAATTATGGTGGTTCCCCTATTCTCATCAATAAAATTTCAAAATTGGCATGAAACTGGCCAAGATAGAGAAAGCCATCATGGATCTGGGATGATGGAGAGAAGTTGAGACCTGGGTTCTAGTTCTGGTTGGCTGTGTGATCTGAATTCAGTCCCTTCAACTCTTTTTGTCTGAGATTTTACATCTGTAAACTGGGTGAAGATGGATGATTTCTATGGTCTCCTTCAGCTTGAAAATTTTTAAGTCTATGAATCTAATATCCCTTCACACTGTAAAAGTCCATGACATTATTATCCTAGAGGTTGTTATCTAATATGTCACCAATACCTAGAGTTGTGCTATGTACCAAATGGGTGCATTTAAGCTATCCTGTCAGTATTAAAAACAAAACAGAGAATACTATACTACCTGGATGTCAAATCTATAACTGGAGTGCTATTTCTAGTTTCTGCTGTTTTATCTCAGGAAGGATATAATAAATATTTCATTTAGAGAAAATCCATAAAGGGGAAATTGAAATGATAGGAATTAATAAATAGAATGTTAATAATTAATTATTAAATAATAATTAGATAATTAATAAATAGAAAGTCCTGAAAGGCTGATGGGAAAGTGATGGCTAGAAAGGAACTTGATAAAATCTATAAAACTGAGAAGTGTATTTTCTATATGCTTATTTACGTATTTATCTCTCCTAATTTATATATGCTATCTCTCCTAATAGAATGTAAACTCCTTGAGGGAAAGGATGGTTTCATTTCTGTCATTGCATACCCAGTGCTTAACACAGTGCCCAGCACAGAGTAGGTTCTCAATATGTGCTTGTTGAGTGACTTTTCTCTGTTAATTATTTCTTATTTATCCTGTATGAAGCTTACTTGTACATAGTTGTTTACATGATGTCTCCCCTATGAGATTGTGAACTCCTTAAGGGCAGGGAATGTCTTTTGCTTCTTTTTGTATCCCCAGTGCTTAGCACACTACCTAGCACACAGTAGGCACTTATTACTACTACTAGCTAACATTTATATAGCATCTACTGTGTGTCGTACACTGTGCTAAACACTTTACAATTATTATTCTCAAAACAACCCTGGGAAGTAGGTGCTTTTATTATGCCCATTTTGCAGATGAGGGACTGTGAGGTTAAAAATGACTTGCCCATGGTCACATAGCTACGAAGCTCCCTCAAGAGGTAGAACTGGCAGGAAATAGAAACAGATTCGACGTGTGTTTGGACAGTTTTATAAATGACAGACCTGTAAATGATCGTGAGGAGAAGGTGGGTGCTGCTTAACCTTTAAGGCTGACCCTGGGGAAAACAACCAGGTCCTCCCATGGGCTCTCTTGGCAACAAAATTCTGGGCTGAACTGACCATAGGCTGACTTCGAGTCGACTTCAGGTGCTGCGGGAAAAGAGAGGGGCAGATAGCCCAATTTAAAGAAAAAAAGGAAAAGAACAGAGTCTGTCAACTAGAGGCTAGTGAACTTGACAGTGAGTCCTGGGGTTCGGGGTGGGGGACAGTTTAGGAATGGATTATTGAAAAGATGGTACATGAACAGGTGGCCAGGGAAGTGGTGATTACAAAGAGCCAGCATGTAGTGGATACCTTGAACTCCAGAGTTCTGAGCTGTAGTAGGGCTGAAGCTGATTGGGCTAAGTCAGGCACTAATATGGTGACTCCTCTAGGGATAAGAGACCACCAGGCCACGTACAGAGGAGCGAACCACTCCACACTAGGAATGGAGCAAGTCAAAGTCTTCCATGATTAACAGTATTGGATTGGACCAATGAGTGGCCATTGCTTTTCCATCTTGGGAAAGATAGGGAGCATCAATGTCAAAGACAAAACAAAACAAACAACCCCGCTTCCCCTAAGAAAACCAAAAACCCAAAGATCCAGCATTAGTTTGTCAAAGAAGGCTACTAACTGGTAGATCAGGGAGATGCTATAGATATAGTTTATTTTTTATTTTTTGGACTACATTTGCATGTAATTTGTTTTTATAAAATCACACAGCTAATAAGATACATTATAGTACGGTTCCGATTTGAATTCAAATCCTGAGAGTCACTTATTAAATCACATCCTTTTTGTTATTTATGGAAGAAAACATGTAGTTTAACTAGGTTTTAGCAAAGCATTTGATAAAGAATCTTAAACCATTTCTGTGAAAAAGAAGTAAAGAAATGAATGAGGCGTTAAATGGATTCAGTGAGATGGATTCAAAATTGCTTGAATGTTTGAAGACAAAGAGTTATTGTTACCACTTCAACGTCAACTTGGCAGTAGTTGTCCCATGGAGCGCCCCAGGGTGATGTGCTTGGCTCTTGACTGTTTAACATTTTTATCAATGTCTTGGATAAAGGCTCAGAGTGCTCATCAAATTTGCAGATGATACAAACCTAGGAGCAACAGCTAATACACTGGGTTTGTGTGTTAGTATTCAGGAAGACCTTGACAGAGTCGAGCATTGAGTCAAATCAAATAATATGAAATTCAACAAAAAACTTTAAGGTCTTAGATGTGTATTTGAAAAAAAAATTATAGATGCAAATTTGTATCTGCACACAAATGCAGAGTGGGGGAGGCAGGAAGTTTTGTCTGATAAAGATCTTGGGGTTTTAGTGGACTGTGAGTTCAATGCGAATTATTAATGGGATATGATCGTCAAAAGAGCTTGTGGACCTTGGGTTGAATTGAGAAGCATAGTTTCCTGAAATGTAGTCCTCTGCTGTGGCCAAACTATATCTGGAGTATTATGTTCTGTTCTGAACATCACCATTTAAAGAGGAAATTGATAAGCTAGAAGATGCTGAAAGCTGGAGAATGGGTGAAGGGTCTTCAGTTCATTTCATTTGAGAATTAGTTAAAGAAATTGGGAGAGTTTTGTCTGGAGAAGACTCATATGGGAATATGAAAACTATTTTCAAGTACCTGAAGGGCTGTCCTGTAGAAAGAGGGATTAGATTTATTCTGTTTGGCCCCAGAGAAAAACTAAGCCATGAATGGAAATTGAAAAGATCTTAATTTCCTGAAAAAAACTCCCCAACAATTAGGGCTGTCTAAAAGCAGAATGAGCTGCCTTGGGAGGTGGTAGATTCTCCCTCATTGGAGGTTTTCTAGTAGAGGCCAGATGACCACTTGTTGGGTATGCTATACAATCACTCCTTCCATATCATAACTTTCCCTATTGTGGTTTCCATCTATGGTGGGTCGGCATAAGAAATTAAATGGGACTGTTTTTTTTTGAGGAGGGGAGTTTGTGGAAGCTGCAGGTGACAGGCAAAGGCCAGCAGATGACACAGAAAAATTTTAGAAACTCAGAAATGTATAAAATATATGTATAGTGTTTTTACTTAACACTGACCTACATATAGCCTATGACCAAATACTTAACCCAAATTTTGCAATAAAGTACCGTAAACACCCCATAAAGAAAAAGAAAACATTCAGACTTCTCAGGTATGAAGGGAGGGCCCAAAATTTTATGTGGATTTTCCAGATTGCTGGGATGCTGTGCCCCTACCCCCATGATGTGGAAGAGAGATACCTGTAGTAGGAATTCTTTTCAGATATAGGTTGGACTAGACATCCACTCCAACTCAAATTCTGTGATTCCGTGACTCAAACTTGTTCAGACTTACTTTGTTATCCTAATGCAATGAGACCTCCAGGTTGATTATAGGTATTCTGAGAAGGCATTTCCTCTGTCCTGCCACCCCCACTCCCACCCTCCACAACCCCCAAATGCTAGCTCCAATTTAAATTCATTGCTTTTCAATTTTGGCTTCCTACTTGTGAACAGATTGTGAGTGTCTGCCTCCACCCTAGTGATTATATTTATTCCCTTACTATTAGATTTCTGTTTAGACTTTCCTTTCTTAAACTATCCATTCCTGCACAAATCACTCTAATTATGAAAGCTCCTTTTACTTGAAATAAAAGCAGCAATAATTTACCCTGAAACAGTTTTTAATGCAACTTTCAAAATATCTTCATGGCAGTATCTATGATGCCAGGAAATTGTTGCTTTTATGGCTGAACGTCCTAAGTATGGAAGGGGTGATGATGAGGTCTAGGAAATCCTTTGACTTCTGGTTAAATAATCAACATGCTTCTTTTCTTCTCTTTCTGCCCTCATTGCAAATGTATTACTTCCTGTCTTTAGAGCCTCTGTACATTTTAGAGAGACAATAATTACACCCAAGGACAGCTCAATATAAAAGCAGGTATAGCTTTGGGGACTAGGTTGGTGAGGAATGGATAAAGGTCTGAGTAGATATTCTGTTTATGCCATCTGGGAGAGAAATGGCTCAGTTTTCAGTCTCTGTTCGGCTAACATCCAGTTCCAAATTTTGCTCTTAAAGCTTTTTGTTTTTTTCCTTGTGATATCAACAGCAAATATAAACTGGGCAGTATTAATGTTCAGGGTACTTGGGGGTGCTTCCACTCTTGGTTTTGTTCTCAGTGTAAACAGTGTCTCTGGATTCCATTTTTTCCTGGCATAAGTCTGTGGGTGGTAGGCAGTAGGCATCTCTGTGGTTGCAGTTGTTTGCTTGGATGGGGATGGGTTTATAGGAAAAGTCTGTTGTGTACATCTCATCATACAGTCACATCGAATATGTAAATGCATTTTTTTGACATTTTGTCAGTGAAACTCCTGGGAAATGCCAGATCATCCCACTTAGCACATCTACCCTTGGCAAAAACCTCTGGGAATAATGTAGGTGGTTCATGTCTCATGCCCTGAAGGCCCACTAACTAACTCTGAAATGTGCTTCCTCTATCAGTTCAATGAGTCAGAACACCATCCCTGCCACAATTTCCTAAGCCCCAGGTAAATAATATCTCCCTAGATCTGCCCATTCATATCTGGGCAAAGAAAGCATCTGCCACAATTGTGATGGTGATGATAATCAATGGGCTTTCCACTCATGGAGAGGACTACTGACCTGATATCCTTATTTACATATCCTAGGTTCCTCTCTGATAGACCAGGAAAATGCAGACATGTGTGCCTTCTTTCCACTGTTTCTTGAAGCCTCTGTGGCATGAGGGCAATTGATTTTTTTTAACCTTTCAGCCCTTCAGATACAAACTTCTAGTGTAGGAGATGGGACTTGACCTGGAAGGATATGTATGATTTGGATAGGTGGAGGGGAGCTGGGAAGACATGGCAGGTTGGAGAATGATAAGCATAAATACACAGATCTACACTGAAAAGACAGAGTAGATACTGGTCTTACTAGAGAAGAGGTTTAATGCCGGGTTGGGGTGGTCTTTTTTGAGGGGAAAGGGAATTTAGTATGGGCCCATGATTCCCTTGGTCTGGGCTATTCTAGATGAGGAAACTCCCTGTACTTGTACAGAGGGCACTCCATCTGCCACTTACCCAGGGTTAAACAACCAATGTATGTCAGAGGCAGGGCCTCCTGATTCCACAAGGGCAGTTCTCAAGCCACTATGGTGCAATTAACTGTCTCTCTGGAGGAGTCATGGGAAATGAATGAGGACAGGTAAGGGGATGTCAGTTAATGGAAAGTTATGGAAGTCAAGAAGGCAGATTTAAATGGATTGTTGTGGGCAATTCTAGATGTCTAAGCAGAGGAATTCTGGGAAGGTTGTGTAGGATAAATTTTGGAGAAGACAAGAGTCAGAGAAGAGGTATAAAAGTATAGCAATAATAAAGCTATAAAGAGTTGAGGGGGACATCCAGGAAGCTATGACAATAACTGATGTGGATCACCATATCATCCTAGGCCCACTTTTCTTTCCTTTCTACACTCTTGGTGATCTTATCTGCTTTCATCAATTCAATGATCATTTCAATGTAGATAACTCCTAGATCTGTCTCTACAGTCCTAATCTGTCTCCTGAGCTCTAGTTCCCCACAATCGATGACCTGATGGATATCTCCGTTTGTGTGTTTCATTGTAATCTCAAACAGAACTTGTCCAAAATAGACATCATTAGCTTTGGTCAATTCAATGATCACCTTGGTGTAGATAACTCCTAGATCTGTCTCTACAGTCCTAATCTGCCTCCTGAGCTCTAGTTCCCCACAATCGATGACCTGATGGATATCTTCACTTGCATGTTTTGTTGTAATCTGAAACAGAATTCGTCCAAAATAGATGTCATTAGCTTTCATCATCATCCCACCTGATCTCCTAACTTCTTCATTTCATTTCTGTTGAGGACACTACCATCCTTCCTATGTTCACAACCCTGAAATCGCCATTGACTCTTCAGTCTCCATTACCCTCCATATCCAATCGCTATAATACGCAACATCTCTCGAATCTATACCCCTCCATCTACCCACACAACCACTACCTTTATTTAGCCCTTCTCACCTGTCACCTGGATTATTACAATAGCTTCCTAATTGGTCTTCTTGTTTCAAGTGTCCCTTGTCTCTAACCCATCTGTGAAATCCCTAAAGTGGAGGTCTGACTATGTCCCTCCATTGCTCAGGAAGGGTCAGTGACTTCCTATTGCCTCTAAGATAAAATATAAACTCCTTTGTTTGGCTTTTAAGGTACTTCACAATCTATCTCCAGCCTATCTTTCTAGCTTTATTTCATATGCTTCCTTTAACCTACACTATATATTCCAGCCAAATTGTCCTACTTCCTATTTTAAGAAGGACATTTATAAGCTAGAGAACAATGATAGGATCCCAGCTCTCGAGCTGGAAGGGACTTCAATCCAACTGCCTCATTTTACAGATGAGAAAACTGAGTTTGAATGACTTGCTTTTAGCCCCAGAGGGGATTTAGAGAAAAAACATTCTTTCTTCCGTACCAATTTGCCTCCCCACCAGAGAAGGGTAACAATGAAGGTGGAGGTCTATGTTATATGAGGACTCGGTAGAGGAACTGGGGCTGTATAACCTGAAAAAGGGAAGACTTAGCTCTCGAGTGGAAGAAGGATGGAACTTCTAGAGGTCCCAGAAAACAGAAGTGGGAGCAATATGTGGAAATGGAAAGAGACAAGTTTAGATTTATCATAAGAAAAAAAACTTCCTATTAGAATTATTAAGAAACAAAATGGGCTGCCTCTGGAGGAGTCAATCAATAAACATTTTAGTATAAAGGAACATATGAACAAACATCATATAAACTTAATCATATATAACTTAATAGTACCTGTTACGTGTTGGGTACTGTGCTAAGTGCTGGGGATACAGAGAAAGGCAAAAACACCCCCTTCTCTCAAAAAGCTCACAGTCTGATGAGGGAGACAGTTTTGTAAACAATTATGTAGAAATAAGATACAGGATAAATTGGGGATTACTGTTGTGTTTGTCCTTCGTTTTCTAAGAGGACCATGACATCAGGGAAATGATGACATGACTTGCAGTTGACTAGGATTTGAGTGAGGGAGGGCTATGCAAGGTCACCAGTTTCACTTTCTCCTCCGGAGCCATCTGGATCCAGTGATCTGGTATTCATCAGGATGCCTGGAGATGACCCAGGATGCATTGGGAGACCCTGGCCCTTGTAGGCTAAGGCCTTTTCATGCACTCACTTAGAGTAAGGTAACGCCCATTCAGTGAATAAGCCTCTTTAAGAAGTGAGTTAAGCTGGGAGGGGAAGACCCTCAGGGCTGCTGTTCCAAAGAGAAACAGTTACCATTGACTTTTATTCTAAGCCAGGAGGGTCCAAAATACAAGCCATTAAGTGGAGCTTGGGCAGGGACTTATTGTGACCCAATCTCTGAGCTTCAGAGTCAACTGCTAGGAAGGAAGGAAGGAAGGAGGGAGGGAGGGAGGGAAGGAGGGAGGAAGAAAAGAAGGAAGGAAGGAAGGAAGGGAGGGATAATCAATAGAAGAAAGGGACTAACAGTGAGGAGAGCTGGAAAAGTCTTCTTGCAGAAAGCAGTGTTTTAGCTGAGACTTGAAGTAAGTTGGAGAAGCCAGAAGGTAGAGATGGGAGAGAAAGAGATCTAGACCTGGGAGATAGGCAGTGAAAATATTTGGAATTGAGAGATGGAATGGCATTTTTTGAGGAATAACAAGGAAGCTGGTTTTACTGGATTGAAAAATATATGGAAGAGGTAAGAGTAGTGTAAGGTATAAGAAGACTGGAAAAGGGCCAAGTTGTAATGAGCTTTAAATTCCAGAAAGAGGACTTTATATTTGGTGTTGATGGCAATGGGGAGCCATTGAATAGGATGGTGAACATAGTTAGACCTGCCCTTGAAGAAGATCACTTTGGTAGCTGAATGGATGAGGTAGTGGGTTCCTCCTCATCAGAGGTCTTTCTTGATGGGTGAGTTGTATGAGGGATTATTCTTCAGGTCTGGATTTGCCTAGATCAGGAGTGGGGAACCTGTGGCCTCCAGGCCACATGTGGCTTTCTAGGTCCTTGGGCTTGGCCCTTTGACTGAGTCCAATTTTTACAGAACAAATCCTTTTATTGAGAGAATTTGTTCTGTGAAGTTTGGATTCAGTCAAAGGGCCACACTTGAGGACCTAGAGGGCCTCAAGGCTGCAGGTTCCCCACTCCGGATCTAGATGGCTTCTAAGGCCCCTTCCACCTTTGAGATTCTGTAGGTGATAAGCAAGGTACAGGCTATGGCATCAGCCTTAAGAATGCAGAGAAGAGGATGGCAATGAACAATACTTTGAAGGAGGAAGTGAGAGGACTTGTTGAAAGACTGCATATAATGATTCAAAGAGATGGCTGAGTCAAAAGGGACTTTAAAGTTTCCAGCCTGGATTGCCAGGAGTGTGGCAGTGCTATTGACTGAGATAAGAAGTTTGGATGAGAACCTATTTAGGAGGAGTCAGTAATGAGTTAGCTTTGAGAATGTTGGGTTTATGGTGAGGGCAGGATCAAATGAATGTCCTACAGATAGCAGTTAAAGGTGTAGGATGGGAGTTCTGGTGAAAAAAAAAAAAGATCTGGAGATACAGATTTGGCAATCATCTGCATTTGAAGAGAGCTCAACCTCAAAGGTGTATTTTCTAGCCTTTCCTCCTTAAGCCAACTTTAAGTGAAATAAAAGAGTCTGGTCCCAAGGTCCAGCCATTTTAGATGTTGAGGGGATTCCACCACAATATAAACACTTTGGGAAGTTGAAATAGAAGAGGAGGCTGATCCTCCCAAGGCCAGGACTTTATCTTACACATTTTAAATCAGAGCTTGAAGGATTTCTTTTGATGACATCTTTTATTGTCACAACATAGGGCACATAGTCACATAGTCAAGGGGGTATTTGCTAACAAAGGAAAAACGTGCTTTATTGTCTATGTGAACTCTTTCTCACAAATTCTGGATAATTTTCACAATTTCCTCATGACTTCAGCATAAGATTGTTGAGTTATTTCTTATAATCCTGGATGATGCCCAGGAACTTATGCAAGGAAGTTCCTGCTAGGGGTAAGTCAATCTGATTATGAAATTCCACTGTTCTGTGCTGTGACTTATTATTTAAAGAAAGCCACTATTTAGGGACTTTAGAGGTGGCAGGATAGATCCTGGATTACAAATTCAGAATTTTTTTTTAATTGCATAGGCCTTCTTGATGGTTCTATTTTGTAAAGATATAGTACCCTTTCTTAGTCTTCCTTGAGTACTTATTTACATTATATTATGTTCTCTGTCATTTTTCTAGGTTTTGTTTTGGGGTCTGCATCTTTTCCTCTTCCCCCCCATGCCCAGAAGTCAAGGCTTAACACTGTCTACTTCTGGTGATTTCACATGGGCACAAGTGACACTGCCAGAAGGAATCCAAAAATTATGGCCAACAATTATGAAATCTTGGGAAAGAAACTAAAGACCAGAGAGGCCCAGTTTGTGTTTTCTTCATTGCTGACCATTGAAGGGAAGGGATATAGAAGAGAAAAATCAATTTGGAAAGTGAACAGCTGGCTAAGAAATTGATATCTGAGAAGGGGATTTGGTCTCATGGACTAAGACTTAAAATATGAAGATAATAGATTTCTCATATAGAGAGAGTATATCTATCAAAAGATGGTAAGATATATTTGCAGTGTGCCTTAAAAATTGGAACAAAAGGATTTCAAACTTAAAAAAAAAGATGCAGGGGGAAGAAGACTGTCTGGGAGTATCCTCCCAAATTATTTGTCATAGAGAACAGATACAAAAAATGAGGAATAGCAGTTGAGAGACACAGATGTTCACAAACAAAATCCAAGAAAGGAGACAGTAATAAAACTCCTGGCCTCAAATGTCCTTAAAAAATGTCCAAAGTTTGAGTAATGAGTAAGAGGAAGAAGAAGTGCTTAAGCAAGATGGTAAATTTGACCTCAGCTATCCCTAACACCTGATAGAACGGAACCCATCATTAGACTATTTTTCTGGATGGGTATTCCTTAGGTAACAGAAACAGAATAGTTAAAATGTGGGGTGGGGTAGCATTGTACACTAAGAAAATATACTCTGTGAGGAAATCTAGGAACCAGACAGTAGTGAAAACATTTGGGTGAGGGTAAGTGGAGGAAGAAACAGAACGGATTTTGTCATTGGTATATACTATAGAACACCTAGACAGAGGAAAGAAAAAAGATGAGGAGTTTGGGAAACAGATCACAAGCCTGATACAGAGGTATGACATAGAAATGTAGTAAGCAGGAGAACTTTAATTACTCAACTGGCATCTACCAGTGCTCTCCTCTGCCAGAAGCAGAGTATCTAATAATTTCTTGATTTGTCTTAGTGCTAATTCCATCCTTCAAAAATAGAGCTATCAACCAAAGGAAATTCTATTATGAATCTTATTTGCATTAACACACAGGGAGAACTACATTTATTCCTTCCACATTTTGAGGGCTAGGGACTCTGCACCCTCATGATCTGGAAAATCTGTGTACAATTTTTTGGCCCTCCCTTCATAGCAGAGAAGTCTGAATGTTTTCTTTTATGAGGTGTTTATGGTAGCTTATTGTAAAATTTGGGTTGATATGATACAATACTATGCATATATTTTATGCATTTCTGAGTTGCTAAACTTTTTCTATGTCATCTGCTGGCCTTCACGTATCATCTACAGCTTCCACAAAACTCCCCTAAAATTCCCATTTAGTTTCTTATGCTGACTCAAGATATATCGAAACTGTGATGCGGAAAGTCGCTATGTGGAAGAGATAACTATAGCTTCCAGGCTGGAAATAATAGAAGTGCTTGGAAGAAGTGACTACTCCTTCTTAGAGTTTGTGATAGAGGAGAGGAAATCTGGTTATGGTTGGAGCTGAATCGTAGATTTTGGGAAAGCAAATTTCAAAAGTTTCAGGGGAAATATAAGTAGGTTTCTATGGACTTAAATGCTATAAAGTCAGCCCATGAAATACAGGAAATGTTAAAAAATGAAATTCTGAAGTCACAAAAGAGTTACAATTCCAATTAGAAGGAAAAATGGGATTTTTCTGAAAAAATCCATATGGATATACAACTTATATTCAAGCAGATACACTCATAAATGCATGCATATATGCATATATACAATACATTCACAAATTTACATGCAAAGAAATGTATATATACACACAGTATTTATGTATATATGTGTGTATGCATATACACACATACAGGAATTTATATACATATACACACATATGTACATATGTGTGTATATGTATGTGTGTATGTATGTGTATGTGTGTGTTTGTGTATATATACATATATATACACATATATACATACACACACACACACACACACACACACACACACACACACATATATATATATATATATATATATATACAAGACCAGGTAATGGAGGTTGAAAATAAGGTTATAGAATGATTCTACAAAAATGGTCATCCAGATTGCTAAAGCTCAGAGTGACCTGAGGCTATTGAGGAAACCCAAGGATAACAGAGGGGTTTTGGATTGCTTTTATGGCTATATTGGGAAAAAAGGGTGGACCAGAAAATGAGTAGGACCTTTCCTTGGGGTGGATGGGCTGATGATAATCAACAACAGAGAGAAGACAGAGCAGATTAATTCCTATCATCTATTTTCTCTGTTAAGAAAAATGACTTTTGCAATGTAAATGACAGAAAGATGACTCACAGGGAGCTGATATTCCTGTTAAGTTTAACAATGTTTTATTTTTTTCCCCAGTTACACATCGAGAAAATTTTTAGCCTTCATTTTTACAATGCTGATATTCCAGTTAAGCATGGGAATAGTAAGAGAGCACCTCACACATCTTGGTGAATTCCAGTTTTCCAGCCAGGTGAACTCCAACAATGGGTACTCAGAGATGGCGGATTATGAACCATTAAAAAAAAATCACAGAAAACAGGAGAGATTAAGGAAAGATGAAATAAATTAGGAAATTAGACAAGACTAAAGAAAGACAAATTTTCAAAAGAGAAAAAGAGCAGAGTCTTCAACTGTTAAGCTAGTGAGGTTGACTTTGGTTCCTAGGAAATTTCTCCATCATTGAAGAGAAGGTTGATAAATATGTAGGAAGAAAGCAGAAATTATTACAAAGAGCCAATATAACTTCCTTTTGAGCAAGTCCATCGATTTCCTTTTTTGAGATGATTGCTAAATTATTAGATGAAGGGAATGCTGTGGATATGGTTTACCTAAATTTTTGCAAAGCTTTGGATAAAGTGTATCCTACTATCCTTGTGGATATAGAGAGATGTAGATTAGGCAATAATACAATTAGACAGATTCAGAGGTGGTGGGATTGTCAGATTCAAAAAAATGGCCGTTAATGGTTTAATGTCAGTATGGCAGGAGGTTGTCAGTGAAGTACAGCAGGAATTTGTGCTTGACCCTAAGCTCTTAAAAGCATTTATATAAATGAGTAGGGGGATTTTGCAGATAACACAAAACTGGAAGGAAGAGCTAACCCACTGGATGAACGAATCAGCGTCCAAAAATATCTTCATGGGCTGATGTTGGACTGAGTCTACTAATTAACATTCATTAGGGAATAAATGTAAAGTCTTTTGCTTAGGTAGTCATTCAGTCAGTAATTATTTATTAATCTCCTGCCACGTACAGGCACTATGCTAAATGCTCATGATACAAAGAAAGGCAAAAACAGTGTCTTCTCTCAAGGATCTCTCAGTCTAACAGGGGAGATGTTATGCAGGCAAATGTGTTTGATTGGTTGTGGTCCTTCATTCCCAAAGAGGACCAAAATGACATTCCTATGTCAGGGTCAAGGTACAGCATGTCTGACTATGGCTGATCAGACCAATACAAGCTTGGAAGGTTCTACCACAGGTTGGGCACAAATAGTCCATGTGAACATTTGGAGTGGAGGTGCCTCTAAATTTGTGCATCTTGTGTTTCCTTTGAGCTGCTGCAATTCTGCTTTGCTGGTAGAGCACAGCTCCTTTTTGATGAGGGCATGCCATGCTGGGTGGTCCTATGCCAGTTTCTCCCGTGTCACACAATCAATTCCAAAGTTCTTAAGAGAGACCTTGAGAGTGTCCTCGTATGGTTTCTTCTGACCTCCAAGTGAGCGCTTACCTCGTGTGAGTTCTCCATAGAATAGTCTTTTAGGCAAACGTATGTTTGGTATTTGAATTTAGAAATAATCAACAGAAGGAAGGCACTAGAATTAAGGTTTTAGGAAAGGGCTGCTTGTATAAGATGGGCTTTTAGTTGGGACTTAAGGGAAGCCAGGAAAGCCAGGGGGAGAGGTGAGGAGGGAGAGCATTCCAGATATGGGAGATGGCCAGAGACTATGCCCGGAGTTGGGAAGTGGAGTATCTTGTGCGAGGGACAAGGAAGTCAGTGTCACTGGACTACAGAATATGTGGGGATCAGAGGAGGTATGGAAGGTGTAAGAAGTCTGGAAAGATTGGCAGGGCAGCTTATGAAGGGCTTTGAATGCCAAACAGAGGATTTTATGTTTGATCCTGGAGGTGATAGGGAGCCATTGGAGTTTATAGTGTAAAGAGGAGGTAAGGATGACATGGTCAGATATGTGCTTCAGGAAGATCACTTTGACAGTTGAGTGACCGACATGGGGAGAGATTTGTGGCAGAGACCCCCACCAAGAAGCCATTGCAATGGTCCAGGCAAGAGGAGATGAGGGCCTGCACCAGGGTGGTAGCAGTTCCAGGGGAGAGAAGAGGGTGCATTTGAGAGATGTTGTGAAGGTAAAATTGATAGACTTTGGCAACAGATTGGATACAGGGGGTGAAAGTGAGCGGTAGAGGAAGATGCTTTGGTTTTTAGCCTGGGTAAGTGGGAGGATGCTGGTGCCCTCAAAAGATACAACAAGTCAGCTTTACAGGGATAACATCACAGAGATATAGTTGGGTAGCTGTTGTCTTAAAAAGGATCTGGGGGTCTTGATGAATTAAAAACTCAAATACAAATTATTGGCATGATGTAGTTGCTAAAAGACCTAATACGATCATGGGATAGATACGGTGAGAGGGATATAACTTCCAGGAATATGAGATTGTAGTTCTGTTATATTCTGTTCTCACGAGGCCTTGGAGTTTTGTGTTTAGGTAGCCAGGAAGCACAGTGGATAGTGTTAGAGTTGGAGTGAGGAAGACCTGAGTTCAAATTCTGTCACTCAAGCTCTGTCAGTCTTAGTTTCCTCTTTTGTATAAGTAACAGCCCTGACCTCAGCATCCACCTTACCGGGCTACTATGAAAAGCAAATTGGATACATATGGAAGGCATTTTGCAAGCCATACAACCTTATATAAATGCTAGCTCTTGTTTTTCTGGGCACCACATTTTAAGATAAGCTGGAGAGCATCCAGAGGTGGGCAAGAAGGATGGGAAAGGGTCTTGAGTCCATATCCTAGGAGGATTGGTTGGAAGTGGGCAGGCTTAGCTTGGAGAGCAGAAGACTTGGCAGGAGAACCATCCTCAAGAATTTTAAGGGCTGTCATTTGGCGGAGGCATTAGATTTGTTCTGTTTGGCCCCAAAGGTCAGAAGCAGGAGCAATGAGGGGAGGTTGTAAAGAGGCCAATTTAAGTTTGATGTCAAGGAAGCGCCCTAATAATTGTTTTTGTTCAATCATTTCAGTCGTGGCTGACTCTTCGAGACCCCATGTGGGGTTTTCTTGGCAAAGATACTGGAATGGTTTGCCATTTCCTTCTCCAGCTCATTTTACAGATGAGGAAACGGAGGCAAGCAGGGTTAAATGATTTGTCCAGGGTTACAGAGCTAATAAGTGTCTGAGACCAGATTTGAATTCAGGTCTTCCTGACTCTGGGCCTGGCACTCTATCCACTGCGTCACCTAGCTAGCCTATTCCTAATAAGTGGAATTGTCTTAAGGTGGAATGGCTTACATGGAGAATTGGTTGACTCCATTTCCCTGGAGATGACCACTCTTTGGGGATTCCTTCCTCTATGGCTTGGAGTAGATGGACACCATGGTCTTTTTTAATTCAGATTCTGTCATTCTGTGACCTTTGAGGTCCCTTTCAGCTTAAAGGTTCTGTTTTAAATTAGAACAGCGACCAGACTTTTCAATCCATTCTTGGAGCTTAGCCACTTCATAGGCTCCTATTGATTGCATTTAATAACCCTCCAGCGGCATGGGCCTATTGTTAGACTTTACTAGTGCTCTGTGTAGTTGTGTCTGTTCCAGGAGAACTTTTATAAAGTTTTAAAACTTATTTATCTAATAATTGGAAAACACCTATTAGTCTCCTTCCCCTTGTTCAACAAAGGGCATGTTAATCTTTCTCTAGCTGCCGAGGGTCAGTGCTACCAGACATTACAGAAAGGTCATCCCTAATGAGTCCAGACTTATTGTCCAATGCAGATTTGGCAAGGAATCAATAGAAACCATACAATGGATCGCTGCAGGTCGCAAAAATTTAGCACCTACTTTTAATGCCTGGAAAGACACAGCCAAGTAGCCAGAATTGTGCACAAAAAGCTCCCTATAACTTCACAAACTTCCTTCTTATTGACCCAGGAAGGCCTGATGGGGGGTAATGGATTGGAGAGGGGCAGATTTTGACTCAGTGTAAGAAAAGTCTTTCCAAGAATTAGAACTGTCCAAAATGCTCCCTTAGAAAGCTGTGACTTCCTTATCTATGGAGGTCTTTAAGTGGAAGGTGATTAACCATTTGCTGGGGATTCTTGCTTCAGGTATGCATTAACCAGATGATCTTTGAGGTCCTGTTTAACAAGGAATTTCTATAATTCTATGAAATGGGAACAAGAAGGCATAGAATGAAGACAACAGGAATCAGGATAGGGAGACAAGTGAGCCATACAGGGAAGGGGCATCATAGTGAAGTGAAGTCAGACTTTGAGTGTTTTTAGCTACTATTGTGATACAGGGAACCTTCATGGTAGGCTCTCCCTCTTGTCCCCAGATGCCTGAATGGCTGATGGTCCCCAGTTTGTTCCCTGAGTCTTTGATCTTGCTGCAATCTAGCTGCATCACTCTTGGTGCTTCTATTCTCTTGTGGGCTGAGCTTCTGGACATTTTGCAGTTTCATAAACATTTCTGGAAATGGAAACAAAAAGTTCAGGGCATGAGGTCCTGAGAGATTCCACACAAATTTCAACCAGGAATAAAATTGAGGAAGAAAGGAGAAAAAAAAAAGCCCAACAACAATACCAACAAATCCAAACCACCCTTGCTGGCCGAGGGCCACATGCTGATGGGCATCATTTTAACATTTTGCACACGGTCTGGTTCGGGCAATATATTATCCATTTCTATATATGGAGAAAACAAACAGCTTGGCGATGGGCGAGAATCCCAGTGACTGTTTTTTGCAGACCTGCAGGCTCCTGAGACTCTCAGGCCGGACGCTGCTTTTCTGTAGCCTGTCGGTGATTCAGCTTGGCAATGGAAAATAGGCCTCCAGCTGGGCAGTCCCCTTGTTTTCCTTACTGATGCACCCTGCTCTGATTCCCCTCCTTTAGTGCTGCCTCCAAAGAGCAGAGATCCCAGGGCTGGGCAGCTGCAGCCTGGGCTAAAAATAGAAGTTTGTTTATTTTTGTGTTCGTGAGGGCCTTTTTTCCCTCCTCCTGCTGCTGCTGTTTGTGAGTCTTAACTCCACAGCAGAGACACTGTGGGGGTCAGAGGCTGGTGACTGGCGGGAGAAGTCTTCGTACACACTGGGGAGTCAAATGAGGTGCATCGGAGTCAAGAATTGTTAGCCTGGCGTGTTTTTCCTTCCTTGTATTTCTCTGTTAACACCTGTTCTCTAGAATTTCAGAATAACTAGGGTCGGATACAATAAGATAATCTTGCAGCTGGGGAACCTCAAGGTCATTTTACCCAAACCCTACCCACCTTGTGAATGTTGTTCAGTGTTGTCAGACTCTTTGTGACCCCATCTGGGGTTGGCAAAGATACTGGAGAGGTTTGCCATTTCCTTCTCCAGCTCATTTTACAGATGAGAAAACTGAGGCAAACAGGGTTAAGTGACTTGCCCGGAGTCACACACCTAGTGAGTGTCTGAACTTGGGTCTTTCTGACTGTAGGACTGATGTACCACCTAGCTGCCCCATTGTGTCTGTCACCCAAATTGTGAATACTATCTACCACATCCCTGAAGAAGGGAGTCATTCATTGTCCTTCCATTAGAACCCTTCCAGGAACGAGAATCTGACTACCATCTGAAACATCATATGTCATTTCTGGGCAACTTTCAAGGCCTAGGAGGTTTTTCCTTATGTTGTCCTGAAATATATTCCCCTGTAATTTTTGCTCCCAGTTCTGCCCTCTGAGACCAAATAAAGTTTTATTCTTTTAGCCCTTCGAATATTTAAAGACAACAAGCATGCCTTGCCAAATTCTTCCTTCCCCATTGTGAACATCCCCAGTCTTTGCGTGTACACTCTAAAGCCCTATATAAATGTCGGTGGTTATTATCATTACTTTTCTGTTCCAATCTGTATAGTTGATGAAATTCATCTGAAAACAGTTCTAGGACAAATTGCCTGCCTTCTAGTTTTCTAGTGCTTAGCATGGTGCCTAGCACACAGTGGGAACTTCATACCTGTTTATTGATTGACTGATAGTGCCCAGGCAAATAAAATGAATGATTTTCATATTTGTACAAAAATATCGGGGGTCAGGCTTACTGTTTGTAGATTCGCTACAAGTATCTTCAGGACGATTCCATTGGTCGATGGGACAATGGGGACCATATGCGCTTCTTCCTGATCTCATGTGGTTTTGATTTTTTTTTTTTCAGCTAGAGATTTCTATTTGGAGAGCGTTGCATTCCACATAACTTGGAGGTTATTGAGTATTCAGTATGGCAACATTTATTAAAAATGCTGTTCATAAATTTTTGTGGGTTGGTGTTGTGTCTGGGCAATTATGGGAGATAATTTTATCTGCCATGATGTTTTAGTTGATTGGATTCTCAAGGATATTTTAAGGCTTGTGTTTCTAGCATGAGGATTTGTCTTTTCAGTTCATAAAGAATAGCAAGATTCTGGTGTATAATTCTAGACACTTAATTTTGTCTTTCCAGCTATTAGATAGGTACTAAATTTTTGCAACTTGCAGTGATCTGTGAAATAGTTTCTACAGTTTACTTGAAATTCTGTCTTGAGCAATAAGTCTGGGTTCTTGGAGATGACCTTTCTATAATCTCTTGTAGTTGATAACTTGGTCTTGCATTGTTCGTGTAAACTCCTGTATTTCTGTAAACAATTCCTCCTTATTCAGTCATTTGTGTGATGCTTCTTTGTTGACTTAATGTTGTTTGAGTTTGTGTTGAGCTTGCTTGTGGAGGACCTTTCTGATTCCACTCTGGGATTGTAATCAATATTGGTTACATTCAAAAACTCCAATAGTGTGAGGCCATCAAGTGGTCAGTGGGAATAGCATAGGACTGGAAATCAGGAAGACTTGTGTTCAAATGCAGCCTCAGACATGTATGAGCTGTGTGACTCTGGACATGTCACTTACCATCTATTTGTCTTAATTTCCTCAACTGTAAAATGGGCTTATTAATAACACCTATCTTGCAGGGTTGTTCTGAAGATCAAGTAAGACGATATTTGTAAAGCTCCTAGAACCGTACCTGGCACATTGTAGGTCCTATGTGCATTAAAATACATACGTATGGGGCAGCTAGGTGGTGCAGTGAGTAGAGCACCGTCCTGCAGTCAGGAGGACCTGAGCTCAAATCCAGCCTCAGACACTTGGCACACTTACTAGCTGTGTGACCTTGGGCAAGTCACTTAACCACTATCTGCCCTGCCTTCCCCCCTCAAAAAAATACATACATACATACATATGTATATATAGTATGTGCATATATACACATATACAATAATTTCCCCTTCCTAGTGTGTACCTATTTGAAACTTTTACTATTACTCTTTGGAATGGGATCTGCTTATTTCAGAAGTATTACTGTAAGTTTTTAACCTGTTGATCTTGTGATCTGAGTACATATATCATTCCGCTTCCTCCTTTTTGACAAGGGTATATGAATCTTTCCAGCTTCCTAGGAGTGATGGGCCCTGGGTTAATATTGCTAATTGTTAATATTGTAATTGTGATCTTACTTTCTAAATCCATTGTTGTACATATTACTGTCCTCACAAGTGTATGCAAGACTTTAGTTGGTCAGTGTCTGTGGTTCAGAACTGAACCCAATTCTCCAGATATGGCCTGATCAGTGTGAATGTGGGGGTGGGGGTGGGGACCACAAACTTCCTCTTTTGTCTCAGTGCAGACTAAAATTGTATATTTTTTAGATTGCCACATAACACTGACTCATACTGAGGTTGTAGTTCATCCCCAGCTCCAGATAGATTTCACATGGACTGGTGTGTAGCAATATCTCCACCATCCTGTAGATCTAAAGCTGATTTTTAAAAAGAACTTTATATTTATTCCCATTAAATCTGATCACATTTGCTTCAAACTTGTTGAGATTCTTCTGATTCTCTGTTCTATCGTCCAAATGCACTCACTATTTCCTGAGCTTCACAGTCAAAGAGCAATGTAATCTCACTGGGGTAAATGTTCCCTCCAGATGCATCTCAACCATGCCTGCCCATCCTGTGTGACTCTTGTTCATAGTCCCTCAAAAGCCTGCCAGAGGGTGTCCACCCGTCATATTGGGGGCCTTCCTCACTTTGGACATCATGAGGATGCTGGTGGAACATATGGGCCATCCAGTGGTTTTCCTTTCCTCTTGCTGCATGATGAAATCACCTTTTTTGATGCTGTATTTCTTTAGTGACATCATCAATTCTCATGTACCTTGCTGTCCCTTCACTCTAACACCTTTGGTCACAATACCCACAAGAGTTCCACTTTCGTAGTCCATAACTCCGAAATTCCTCTATCTGGTCATCACCTCCTGTCTCTCTTTCTTCTCTAGTGTCCCCCTTTCTAAACCTATGTGTTTTCTGTTCTCAGTATAGCCTCTGGTCACTTCACACCCTTCCTCTTCCCTGCTTTCCTCCCTTCTTAATCTTGACCCTGAAGGGTACAGGTTCAACCTTATACTGTTGTCTACCCTTGAATCTCTTGTGCTATGACTGCTCACCTTTCTTTTAACCCCCAACCCTGGATTTACAGCATTTGCCCTAGTAGTCAGGCACATGCCGGTGTGTGCTACTGGACACTGACTGCTTGTACTACAAACGTATGCTAGCTAGTCCCTACTGGGCCCTCCCTGCTACATTCCAAACCTTTCACTCTTCCCTGACTTAACTTTCTATTGTACTCCCATGGCATCAGTTCTTAACCTCTTCTCTCATCAGACCACCTACATACTTTCGCCCACCTCCCTCTCAGCCGATGATATCACCTCCTACTTAATTGAAAAAAAAAATTATAGCCACTCCTTAGGAACCCCGCCTTTCCCCAGTTCTACACGTCATACTCCCTCAACACTATCTCCTTCCTCCCATTCTGTATTCCTTTGGTAGCACAAAGCTACCAAATAAAAGCACCGTTGTGACCATATCACTACTATGCTCCAGAATCTTCAATAGCTCTCTATTTCTTATGTGATACAATACACATATAATATCTGTTTGGCATTTAATACTCTTCATAAACAGTCTGGCGCCAACCCATCCTTCTTTTTTAAAAAATATATTTTGTTAAACATTTCCCAATTACTTGTAAAAAAATTTTTAACATTCATTTAAAACAATTTTGAGTTCCAAATTCTCTCTCCTTCCCTCCACTCCCCCTGCCCCTTGAGAAGGCAAGCAATTTATTATGCATATGGAGTATGTTAATTTGATTATACATGTGAAAACATACAAAATATATTTCCATATTGTTGTGCAGTTGCGTCTGATTCTTTGTGACCCCATTTGGGGTTTTCTTGGCAAAGATACTGGAGTGGTTTGCCATTCCTTCACCAGCTCATTGTACAGATGAGGAAACTGAGATAAACAGGGTTAAGTGACTTGCCTAGGGTCACACAGCTAGTAAGTGTCTGAGGCTGGATGTGAACTTGGGAAAATGAGTCTTCCTGACTTCAGGCCCAGTCCTCTAGCCATTGCTCCACCTAGCTCCCCCTTACTATTGATTAGAGAAGTGCAAATTAAAACAACTCTATGGTAACATGATAGAAAAGGAAAATGACAAATGTTGGGGGATGATATGGAAAAATAGGGACATTAATGTGCTATTGATGGAGTTGTGAACTGTGAACTCCAATCATTCTGGAGAGCAATTTTGAACTATTCCCAAAGGGCTATAAAACTTTATATACATCTTGATCTAGCAATACCGGACCTATATGTACAAAAATATTTATAGAAGCTCTTTTTGTAGTGACAAATAATGGGAAATTGCAGGGACGCCCATCAATTGGGGAAATGGATTAGCAAATTGTGGTAAATGATTGTGATAGAAAACTATTGTGCTATAAGAAATAAAGAGCAGGATAGTTTCAGAGAAACCTTGAAAGACCTACATGAACTGATGCAAAGTGAAGTGAGCAGAACCAGGAGAACCTTGTACACAGTAACAGCAATATTGTATAATGATCAACTGTGAAAGACTTAGCTACTCTGATCAAGACAATCATCCAAGACAATTCCAAAGGTTGCATGATGGAAAATGCTATCCACCTCCAGAGAGAGAACGGATAGAGTCTGAGCTCAGTTTGAAGCATAATTTTTTCACTTTCTTTTTCTTGAGTTGTGTGTGTGTGTGTGTGTGTGTGTGTGTGTGTATGTATGTGTAACATGGCTAATATGGAAATGTGTTTTGCCTAATTTCACACTTACAATTGATGTCACATTTCTTGCCTTCTTGATGACTGGGGGAGGGGCAGGGGAGAGAGAGAGAGAGAGAGAGAGAGAGAGAGAGAGAGAGAGAGAGAGAGAGAGACAGAGAAAGAGACAGAGAGACAGAGAGAAAGAGACAGAGAGACAGAGAGAAAGAAAGAGACAGAGAGACAGAGACAGAGACAGAGAGACAGAGGCAGAATTTGGAACTCAGTTTTTTAAAATGAATGCTAAAAATAAGTAATAAATTTACTTTTAATAAAAAGTTCAAGTGCCTCTTCTTCCAAGAGACCTTTTGTGGCTCCCCTAATTGTTACTGCCTCCCCTCCATAATTACTTGGTATTTACTTATCTGTGTATGTATTATTCTCCCCAGTAGAATGTCAGCTCCTTGATGGCAGAGACTGTCTTATTTTTGTCTTAGTATTTCAGTGGTATGTTGGTAAATGTTTAACAACTGACTTTCTGGAAAAAAAAGAATATACACAACCCACTCTTAAGTTTAATCTGCATTATTAATATTTTCTTCATCACTTTCTTAAGTCAAGACAATCAACAAAGCAATAAATAAACCCTTGATTTACGGCATTTACCAATTTCTGAGGTGTAAATGCTCCAGATGGAAATTTAACGATTGACTCTCATGAACTTATTTGAGCTGGCTTCTGCATACCCCAGTCCTTTAGCACCTCATGTAGTGCCTGATGCCTAATAAATGCTTAATGAATTATGTTTAACTGAATTTCATCCCAAGCATCTAGCTCCCCCAGGAACCCTAACCTGTATCTAAGTCCACATAGGTTATTCCATAGGCAACATAGGCATGCACCTTCAAAAAAAAGAGTCAGTATGTTGGATGCCTCTCTGTGATGACTTTTTCTAACCCATGTTTAGAACCTATCTCTGCTGTGATCGCCTTTGCTAGTTGCCTCTATACCATTAATCTCCCTTTCTGGGCAGGAAATGAAACCACAGAAAACAAAAAAAGATCTGAATTTCTTGAGGTACATATTATTTCAGTAGCAGTGTGCATGGCAAACGCTCTCACCTCTGATGGAGACAATTGGCAAGTTCACAAATATTTAAGTGCCTCCTACACACTGGGTCCTTGTCTAGGTCCCCGGTTACAAAGACAAAAGTTAAGCATGCCCTTTTCTTAAGGACTATTTAGATTGTGAGCTCCTTGAAGGCAGGGATTATTTTTGCTTTCCTTTGTATCCCCAGCATTTAGTACAGTGCTTGGCATTTGGTAGGCACCTAATAAATGCTTGTCATTGGCTTTATTCAAGGATTTTGTATTCTGTTGGGCAGAGAAAGCATGCCCATGAATAAATATATAAAATATACAGAAAAGAATTCAGGTAATTTTTTTTTCGTGTGTTTCCTTTTCTGTAAGATGGTGATGATATTGCCTGCTCTGCTCACCACATGGTGTTGCTACCAGGGGCTGGGAGGGGATCAAGAGAGATTTCCTGTAGAAGATAGTACTTGAGCTGAGTTTTGGAGGAAATGAGTAATCCTAAGGGGTGGAGGTGAGGATTGAGTGCACTCTAGGCATGGCGCCAGCTAGTACAGAGGCACCAAGGTGGAAGATGGGAGTGTCATGAACGTCACGAAAGTCAATATGGCTGGACCACAGAGGGTGGGAAGGACACTAATGTATTGTAAGGTTAGAAAGTCAAGCTGAAGCTAGCAGGTTTATAGTAAGTTTTTTTTAATTAAAAATTTTAAAAAATGTATTTTATTTTTAATTTATGGGATAAAACAAATATTTCCATAACATGGCATAATAAAAAAAAAGATTACATATGAAACTGCAAACCTATTATTATGTAAAACTTGCTATTCCATATATATATATATATATATATATATATAAAGTTATCATGTAAATTTCTTTTTTTCCCCTTTTTCCCCCTTTTTTTCTCCCCCCACCCAGATGTGGCATTAGACAGAATCATGTGTGTGTGTGTATGTGTGTGTGTGTGTCTGTGTGTGTGTGTGTGTGTGTGTGTGTGTGTCTGTGTGTGTGTGTGTGTGCATGTAAAATCATTCTATATGTACTTCTATTTATTCAGGCCTGAAGGCAATAGGGAGGCATTGGAGCATTTTAAGTAAGAGAGTGACACACTTCAGGTCAGAAAATCACTATAACAGCCAGATGGAGAATGGATGGGGTGTAGGGGGTGGGCTGCACAAATGATCTACAGCTAGACGAGGTCCTTTAAATTGGACTGTCAGTTTGAAAAGCAATTGAATTAGATGCTTCTTGGGGTTAGGTGAGGGTCTGAATGGCCATTCTGGAATCCCACGCCCAAACCACTGACCTCTCAGGGTAGGCAGGAACGAGGGTATCGGGAGAGGTGGAAAAGACTATTCCAGATGCTTTAAATGCCCAGAGCATCTGGCTAGAGTATCTAGATCTACCCACCCACATGTACCGTCTTCAAGTGTTACATTTTTAAAATGTTGGGCTTAACCTGATAAATATATAGAAATAGAAGGACTCACAGAATTTTACATTTGGCTGAGACTTCAGGACCCATCTAGGCCAACTCATAGTTGAAAATAGCCCTGTACTAGAACAGGTCTAACCAGTAAACTAGTCCCTGCTCTGAGACCCCCAATGAGGGAGGGCTTACCTACCACCTCTTTAGGCACCTAATTTTCCTTCAAGACAGCACTCATTTCCAGGAGTTTTTCCTTACATCCAGCTTAAATACAGTCCCATTGTTCTTGGTCCTTCTCTCTCTGGGGACAAACGGAACAAATCGAATCCCTTTTCCACATTAAACCCCTCCAAATATTTGAAAACATCTCTGATATGTGTTCCCCTGAACTCTACCACTCCTCCCCTCAATCTTCTTTTCTTCAGGCAAAACAGCTCTTTTTTCTCCAAGATATGATCCTGATATGACATTAATTTAGGGCCCTCCACTGTTCTGGTTGCCCTGCATCTTATCAATGCCCTTCTTAAAATGTCGTACCCAGAACTGAACACTATACTACTGATGGAGTCCGTCCAGGTCAAAGCAAATTCGATTATCAACTCCTTAGAGCATCAAGGTGGAGCAGCAGAGGGATCCTTGGCCCTGAGTTAGGAAGACCTGAGTTCAAATGCAGCCTTAGATACTTACTAACTGAGCAAGTCATTTAACCTCTTTTTACCTCAGTTTTCTTATCTGTAAAATGGGGATAATACTAGCACTTACCTCTCAAGGTTGTCATGAGGATAAAATCAAATAATGTTTGTAAAGTGCTTTGCAAGTCTTAAAGCATGTATAAATTCTTCTTCTTCTTCTTCTTCTTCTTCTTCTTCTTCTTCCTCTTCTTCCTCCTCCCCTCCTTCTTCCTGAAAGTTGTATTTCTCAATGCAGTCTGGATCACATTCACTTTTTTGGCTGTCTTAGCATTATTACTTCATATGGAATTTGCAGTCCACTATAACTCCTGTGGCTGAGACAAATTGTTCTCTGACCATGCCTCTAACTTGTATTTGTGACATTGATTTTTTGGACCCAAGTGTAAGACTTTATATTTATCCCTATTAAATGTAATTTTTATTTGATTCGGCTCAATGCTCCAGCCTTTTGAGATCTTTCATCCAATGTGTTAACTGGACCTCCCAACTTTGTACTTCCTTTGGGTCTACTGAGCTCTTTTTTAAAACCAAGCCTCAGAAGGAAACAAATAAAGCCCGGTGCTAAAATTATAATTAGAGAAGTTGAGTAAACTACAGATATCTGAACTACATATATGTAGTTTAGGGATGTTCAGAATTCTATTCTCACTTTAGCATCAACTTATCTTATGACACTGCTCCCCACCAAAGTGGGCTATATTTGTCTCCCTGGGCATCACTGGAGAATCTAAGAGCATTTCACTAGAAGTCCCAAGACTTGGGTTCTAATTTTGGCTCCATTGTTTTCTATTCATATGACTTTGTGCCTACTATTTAGCAGTAATCTATTTTCTCTGAGCTTCTGTTTCCTTACCTGTAAGATGTTGATTACTTTGCCTGCTCTGTTCGCCATGTGGCATTGCTACCAGCACTGAATGAGGTAGAGGCTTGGGCTATGCTTTGTAAAGGGGAAAGTACTTTAGAAGTCTGGAGTGTGATTATTGTAACACCCTTTGCTGAAATCTTCTGTACTTGGGTTGACAAGTGAGGATCCCTGCCTTTTCTTACTGTGTGTAAAGAGGTGGTCCCAGTTCTCATGAGCATGTGCATTGCTGTCTCATGTCTAGAGAAACCGCTTGATGTAGTTATTAGGATTGGACTAAGAATTACCGAGACCTGGGTTTGGATCCTGCCTCAAATACTAACTAGCTGTGTGACCTCGGATAAAGTGATGTAACCACTCTGGGCCTTAGCTTTCTTCTCTGCAAAATGAGCATGATAGAATTGCCCACCCCAAAGGGTTGTTGTGAGTGAGGGTTAGCTGAAGCGATGAGTGTAAGGAAAGTATTTTGAAAACCTTAAAGTAAAGGCAGAGTTTGGGGTCCGGGAGACCTGGGTTTGTTTGAATCTTGCCTCAGATACTCCTTAGCTGGGTGATCTTGCAAATCACTTAACCTCTCTCTGCCTCAATGTCCCCATCTTTAAAATGGGGGATAATAGCAACTATCTCCCAGGGTTGGGAGGGTCAAATAAGGTAAGCTGTAAAGCACTTGGGGAACCTTAAAGCACTAGCTATATAAATGCTTGTCGTTCAGTTTTTCAGTCATGTCCGACTCTTCGTGATCCCATTTAGGGATTTTCTTGGCAGAGACATCGGAGGGGTTCTCCATTTCCCTCTCTGCCTCATTTTACAGATGAGGAAACTGAGGCAAACAGGGTTAACTGACTTGCTCAGGGTCACATAGCTAATAAGTGTCTGAGGGCAGATTTGAATTCA
>NC_050576.1:68925962-68945565 GCF_011100635.1 Trichosurus vulpecula
AACATCCATGGAGAGATATCCAGAAAGTAGTTGAAGTTGTAGGACAAGAAATCAGGAGCAAAATGTAGATTTGAAGGTCAACGGCATAGAAATGATCATTGGACTCATGAGAGTCGATGATGAGATAACCTAAAAAGAATGTAGAAAAAGCAGGCCCAGGTGTATCTGTATCTGTATCTGTATCTGTATCTGTATACGTGTATGTGCATGTATATGTGTATGTGTGTGCATGTGTAATGTATATGTATGTGCATGTATATGTATGTGTGTGTATATGTATGTGTATATGTATATATATATGTATGTCTATACATATGGAGATGATGATTCTGTAAAGGAGATTGAAAAGGATAGAGCAGACAGGCAGGAGAATCAGGAAAGAGAAGAGAGAGAGATGTGAGATAACAGAAGTAATGAGTATAGACAGTTTTCCCCTCCCTTTAGAGTTTGGCTGTGAAAGGGAGAAGAATTTTCTTATCATAGACAATGAAGGTTTTTTAAAAAAATAATTTTTTTTAAGGATGAGAAAGATCTAGGCATGTTTATGAGCAGCAGGGGAGGAGAGAGTGAATAAGCACCATAGAGGCACACAGAATACACTTGGCACACACTCTATGCATGCTTATGATGAGAGATGGAAATTATGGACAAAAAAATAAAAAAGGAAGAAATTTACATAATAATTTTGTTGTATGTTTGAAAGGAACAGCAAGTTGTGCATAGTAGATTTGCAGTTTTGTGTGCAATCATCTTTTTTATTATACTATGTTATGGAAATGCTTGTTTTATTCCATAAATTAAAAAGAAAAAAAAAGAAAATTAGAGACAGAGAGATGATTGAAAGGGCCAGCCCTGGGAGAACATGGGAGGGGATGGGAATAAGGGCTCAAGTAAGAATGTTAGCACTGGCATCTTGTCCTCTAAGTCTAGAGCAAAATAGGAGAGAACGGGAGAGATGTTTTCTCCTTCCCTCCTCTCTATTACAACCCTAAGTCTATGATATTTTGAAGATACAGGAAGGAGCAATTTCATGAAAATTGAAGGAGGAATAAATACTCATAAAGTAGAGGTGCTCTACAGTGTCAAATGCTGCAGAGTTCATGCATGAAGACTAAGGACCATTGGTTTTTGCAATTAAAGAGATTCAAGGAGCATTTCTATGTATATTTTTCTTCCTTTATTGTAGCTAATCTATATGCTGTCTAGCCTGGAAGATATACATGCATACACACAAACATAGACACACGTGTATGTGTGTTTATGAATATGTTGCTATCTACAGACACAGAAATACAAAGAGAGAGGGAGGGCAGTTTTTAAATTTCTCCCCTCCCTCTTCCTTTTTAATTTAAAACTCCTTTAAATTAAAGACTCAAGGAAAATACATTTTTGCTCAGATCATGATAGGTATAATGTTTTCCTGGTCAAAAACCCCATGCTTCTTTTATTTTCAGCCATGGCCCCGAAATCTAAATCCCATTCTTCGACACAATCTTTGTAACCAGTTGCTCGATTCCCAAGCCTGGCTTTCACTTCTGAAGCCTTGATTGTCGGTAGTGATATAAACACCACCAGAGTTTATTATACGCTTGTACAAATGTAATGTATCCATTGGAGACACCTTGTTTGAATAGAACCTTCAAGTCTACGTTTTCTGCCAAATCAAATTCTTCTTTAAAAAAAATCAATAAATAAATGACACAGTGGGATTTTATATTCTCTATGTGCCTCACCTGTTTGGTCTTAAAATGAGGTCGGCTATAGAAAGGGATAGCAACTAGACTGGTGATCTCTTTGGTATAGAGACCTCCTGAAAAAATCTTCTTGTTTCTGTCTCATGTTTACTTCCAGGATAACCTCCAGGTGTGTAGGAGTAGCTGGTGGATGATGGAGCACTGGGCCTGAAGTCAGGAAACCTGAGTTCGAATCTGGCCTCAGGCACTTACTACCTAGGTGACCTTAGGCAAGCCATTTAATCGCTGTTTGCCTCAGTTTTCTCATCTGTAAAATCATAATAATGAAAGCACCTACCTCCCAGGGTTATTGTGAGGATCAAATGAGGTAACATTTATAAAGTGCTTAGCCTATTGACTGGCACATAGTAGGAGCTTAATAAATATTTGTACCCTTCCCCGTCCCACATCGTGCCAAATTTTCTATAAGGCTTGCTTTTTTTTTTTTTCTGAATAGCTTTTAACTGTTTTCACTAATGGTATACTTCATTGATTTATTTCTCCATTTTGTACCATGTTCATTAAGATTTTGAAATTGTGAGAAAGAGGCCCAGACATAGCTGATATCTTTTTGGTTAATTTTCCTTTCTTTTAGTTTTTCTTTCTCTTTCTCACTCTCTCTTTCTACCTCTCCCCTTCCCTTTCTCCCTCCCCTTCCTTCCTCCCCCTCCCTTCCTTCCCCCTCCCTCTTTCCTCCCCCTCCCTTCCTCCCTCCCTCCTTTTCCCCTCCCTGCCTCCCTTCCTTCCTCCCTTCCTTCCTTCCTTCTTTCCTTCCTTCTTTCCTTCTTTCCTTCCTTCCTTCCTCCCTCCCTTCCTTCCTCCCTCCCTCCTTCCCTTCCTTCCTTCCTTCCTTCCTTCCTTCCTTCCTTCCTTCCTTCCCTCCTTCCTTCCTCTCTCTCTCTCTCTCTCTTCTTTTCTTTCTCTTTTCCATGTCTTTTTAAGAATCTTACCCTCATTGAGACGTCTTGAAAATGTATATTTCAGTGCCTTTAAAACTGGGTGGCCTCCAGCACAGCTTTCTTCTGCATGCTCTATTTAGAGCCCATAATGCTCCCTGACATCATCTCTTTAAATGACATTGCTCCTTCCTCACTTAGTACGATAGCACACTGTGGGTGTAGATGGAATGAAGACATAGCGCTTTTATTATCATCAACAAGGAAAACAGATCCTTAGGAGGCAGCTACTTAGGGGTGACAATTGGATCAGTGAGAGTTGAGATTACCATGAAGGACAAGATACACACACACATACATACGTATACACACCCATGTATGTTACATATGTACATATACACACCTGCATGCATTACATACATACGTATACACACATATGTATCCACTCTCTTCAACGTATGTGTGTGAGACACGGCTATGCATATAGGTATGTAAACATATGTTTAAATATTTGCATACCTAAAAAACTATATGCATATCTATATCTATATCTATCTAAATCTGTATCTATATCTATATCTGTATCTGTATCTATATCTATATCTATATCTGTATCTATATCTATATCTATATCTATGTGAAGTGTCCTTGGTATAGATCCTTTGGAGACACCCAGAATTAGAAATGCTGAAAGACCTTTTTCCTTTCACTTCTAACTGCTGTCTTCCATTTTCATTAATAAATGCTCTCTGAATGAGCTGGTTTAGATAGAATTCATACATGAAGACTGAGAAAAGACCACTGGATTTAGTAATTAAGTGAAGTGCGTCTCCACTTATATTCTTCTTCCTATATTGTAACTACTCTATACAATATCTAGCCTAGGAGATTATCTATCTATATAATATACATATATATATTATATACACATACACACAACTCTATATCTATCTACACAATATACACACATGCCTATATACACATACACACAACTCTATATCTATCTATCCACACACACACACACACATGTATATATACACACACACGCACACATGTATACACATAACTCTAAATCTATCTAGAGAGGGAGATGAAGCTAGGTGGCCTAGTGACTAGAACAGAGTGCTAGGCTTGGAGTCAGGAAGAACCAAGTTCAAATTAGCTTCACTTACTAGCTATGTGATCCTGGGCAAGCCTAAGAATTCTAAGAGATGAGGGTGGGGAAGAACTCCATTTCATCTCTGGGAACAATGTACGATCATGGAAGCAGGAAATAGAGTATCAAGTTGAGGAACACTGGGAGGTCAGGTTGGGGTAAGTGGACCAGCCTAAGACAGAGTGGATGGCCTCACCTAGGCTACACTTAGAGTGACGTGAAACCCACCTGTCTGCATCTTCCACCCCTTAATCCTTGATCTGCTCTAAGAGGTCAAGCAAAGCAGATCAAATCCCCTTGGACTAAAGAAAGGAACCTTACCTCTCTTGTCTTTTCTCAAAGCTAAATGTACCTAGCTTTTTTTTTCTTCCACAAATCCATGGCACCGTCTACAGTCATCTCACCATCCAGTTCACCTCCCTCTAAATGGACTACAGTTTGTCAATGTCCTTCTTGTGATATCAGTTTACAGGACTGAGCGCCATATTTGAGAGGTGGATTGAGGAGGGGAGAATCCCGCAGCACCTTTCGATTGCTCGATACTATCCTCTGCTTCGTGTAGTTTTTCTTTCATATATTCTTCATGATGGCCAAACTGGACTGTATTCCATTTCTGCTCTTGTGCTTTCCATTAGAACATAGGCAATAACTGCTTCACTTGCTGCCATAACGTGTAGCCCAGTACTCGGCTCATAGGAACACTTAATAAGTGTTGATTGAGCACTTGACTAAAATGGGGGCTTTAACCGCAGGCATATCTATTGTTTCACCAATCATCAATGATTTACCTGTTTCCAATCTCAAGGATGGTGGAAATGTCAGCCTACATGATGAGGCAATAAATAGCATGGACTGCCTTCCCCACCATCTGTTGATTCAATGTTGGCCCAATCCAACATTACCCGGGATGGAATATCTGGATCCAAGTGGATCTAACATTCCTTCCTCAAGAAAGATTATGGTCAACAGTGTCTACAACTTCTTCAAAACACTTTGCATATTTCATTTGTGTACTTTTACCGCCAAGTCAGTCCTTACCTTCAAGAAGCTGATGTGTGGGAAGATAATACATAAAAAGTAGCTGCAAAGGGAAGAGGTCACCGGCACCGTAGCATGGCTTGGGAAGTGCTGTGGAGGCCTGGGTCAAGGCAAGAGAAGGCCATGACTGGCCTATGGAAGTTCAGGGTAGTTCTAGGGTTGGAATCTAATTTTCTGGTAGGAAGAAAATGAAGATGATGGTCTGAGTGGAGGGGGAAAGGCTTGGAGATGGCGTGGAAGTGCTATGGAGTTCTGGATCTAGGCAAGATAAGGTTGAGGCTGGCTTATCAAAGCACATGATGATTCTAAGACCCCTGTCCAATATCCTGGTGGGGATGAAGTATAGATGATGTCCTGAAAAGAGATGGTGTCTCCTGCATTGATGAAATCACAATTGCTTCTTGTATTCTTCCAAGGATCGTCTATGACTGTGAATCATGGAATACCATGGTCTCTGCTGAATTGAGATTGAGAATTACCTGAAAGGCAATACAGAGGGGCCTAATGTGTGGGACCACTGTAGCAAATTATAGATGAGGAGTTATGCTGGAGAAACTATGTAAATCACAAAGAGCAAACCTAGGGAAGAAAAGGTGAAGGATCATGTAGTGAGAAGAAGAGTGGGCCAGTATGTTTGGGCTGCGTGCTCTGCTGGTCTTCACACAGTGTCAAGAGGCCTAGATGAAGGCCCGCACTCCCTATGGAAGATTTACATAAGGATGTGAGCAGAAGGGGCACACAATGAGCAGGTGTGGATAAGTTATTCTCTGTATCATCAGGGGAAGTACATACACCAATGAGCTCACAGGTCCGTTGATATGTCAAAGTATAACAATAGACAGCTAGTATTAATATAAAGCTTTAAGATGTCCAAAACACTTACAAATATTATCTCACTTAATGCTGGCAATAATCCTGGGAGGTAGGTTCTACTATTTTCACCATCGTATCGATAAGGAAGCCAAGGCAGACAGAGGTTAAGTGACTTTCCCAGGGTCGCACAGCTACCAAGTGTTTGAGGTGAGATTTGAACTCAGGTTTTCCTGACTCCAGGTCTAGCACTCTCTCCACTGTGTCACTGAGCTACCTCTTTTTGCAAAAGGCATCATATGAATGTACTTTTGTCTGTATTATGATTAGTGATGAGACCTTTGTCATAAGACCTTAAAGTGATAAGATCCTTTAACTGCTTATTTCAATTTAAATACCTTCTTTCCTCTCCATTTTTGAGCAATCTATCATTGGACTATTAACAATGCAGATGAGGTGAAACTAAACATTTCCACATTCAATCGAGAATTAATATGTTGTAAACACAGATTAGGAGATGGTGGCATGGCTTTTTCTATAATTAATGATGACAATTTCTTATCCATTGTCTTTCCATGTGGAGTCACTGTCTGAAGAGAGAGGGATGGTCCACTGCTCTTACGCAGAGTGTTAAGGATAGAGTTGGTTTTTGTCTCTTAATGGTCAATTCTCTTTTTCTAACTGGAGTCAAACACTTGATATGACCACTTAAAATGTGCTAAATCATCCCGAACAGTAGTACCACTTGTGTGTTTGGCTAGATGACAGGGTAATCACTGACCCTTATCTTCAATTTTCTGACTTCAATCTCATTCCCATTTAGTTCTAATTGGTTGTGCCCATCTCCAACTTGGGGTTCATTTGTGGAAGTGGTTTTATTCATACTGATTACTTCTCTGCACAGAATGGATCTTCATTTTCTCCTTCCGCTTTCCTTTTATGGTTAATATTTTAAGAAGAATAAAAACCCAGGCATTCCATGATGGTGAAATATTGAAATAAACGTTTCCTTTCCATGAAGATTGCTTTCTTTTGCTTTTGGGGAGGGATGCTAGTTCATTGGCTGCTAAGCCTGTTACCACATCCAATAAATAGCAGACTAAAAAAATCAAGTATTTGCATTTTTATTATTTTCTTCCTACTTCTAATTCCTATGGGTTTAAAAAAATTCTCTCTCTCTTTTTCTCTTTGCCTGTCTGTCTCTCCTTCTCTCTCTTTTTCTCTCTCTGTGTCTTTCATTCTCACTGTCTCTTTCCTTCTCTCTGTCTCTGTTTGTCTGTCTCTGTCTGCCTGCCTGTCTGTCTGTCTCTATCTCTCTCTCCCCCCACCTCTTTCCTTCTCTGTCTGTCTCTCTGTCTCTCTCTCTCCTGTCCCCTTTCCCCGATAAACTTGCACCTTTCCTTAGTGATTTCTCCCTTTTCCCACACTGCCAATTAAACAATGACCTGCTTCTCATATGCCTCAGTAGACTGTACTGCATGCTTGGCACTCGAGACTACTTTCTGTCCCACAGCATTTGCTCGGTAGTTAATTTAGATGGTCTGTTTATAATCATTCTAGCAAGAGGACTAAAAGCCTTTTCATGAGCCTCTGGAACAATATGCCCTGCCAAGAGGCAGGTGACTCAGTGGAAAGCAGGTAGGACTTAGGGGATCCTAGATTGAGAGCTGAAAGGAATCTAAGAGGTCATCAGGTCCAGCCCCCTCATTTTACAGGTGTGGAAACTGAGACCTGGGGAGGCTAAGTGACTTGCTCTGAGACAGTCGGCATCTGAGGTATAGTTTAAACTTGGATCTCTTGATTTCAGAGACAGTGCTCTGGAGTGAAACTGGAATTTGGATTCTGGCTAAGATACTTAGCAAAAATATGTGAGCCTGGGTCAGTCATAATCTCTAAGTGTTCCAGTTTTCTCATCTGTAAAATGGGGACTAAAAGTGCCTTATTTGGTAGCAGTAGAGAAAGTGTGATGTGAGCTCTAGACCGTTCTCTCTCTTCCTCTCTTCCTTGATATGTGCGAATTGCTATTAATAACAGCTAGCATTTATAGACTGTTTAAAGGTTTACAAAGTGCTCCACAAATATTATTTCATTTGTTTTTCTCACAACAACACCAGGGAGTAGAAGCTATTATTTCTCCCATTTTACAGGTGAGGAAACTGAGGCAGACATAGGTTCAACAACTTTCTTAGGATGACACAGCTAGTAAGTGTCTAAGGTGGGATTTGAACTCAGGTCTTCTCGACCCCAGGTCTAAAGCTTTATCCACTGTGCCATCTTGTCGCCTAATTACCATCATAACCTAAAAGCGTGATATAGGGAACGAATGATATTCTAGGTCTCGTTTTCCATATCTGTAAAAGGAATGAGGCTGAATTAAACGAGATCTAAAATCCTTTCTTGCTCTGTGTTCTGTGATGCTGTGACAATGTGATCTACCAGAAAGATGAGGCTTGGAGTCAGGCAACCTGGGTTTGAATTCTGGCTCTGGTTTTTGGCTAGTTGTGTGATTATGTCCTTGCAATCTTTGAATCTTGGTTTTATAATTTCTAAAACTGAGTTAATAGTATTTGCAGACTAGGAATTAAGTTTGCAAATATTTAAGTGACCTGAAAAACTATTACAAAAGCCTTGAAAATAAGTACTGGCCTGTCTGTAACTGACCCAGAGGAAATCTGAGTGAGTCAATCAGAATCATGCAGTTATTTTCATGTGAAACTATAAGCTTTTCTTTTCCTTTCTGTAAGATAATCATTACCATCTTTTTTAAAACAGTATTTATTTATTTTTAGTTTTCAACATTTACTTCCGTAAGATTTTGAGTTCTAAATTTTCTCCCCTTCTGCCCCACTCAAAGACAGTATGCAATCTGATATAGGCTCTACATATACATTCATATTAAACATATTTTCATATTAGTCAGAATTGGAGTTAGAAGAATTAGAAGAATTAGAACCAATGGGAGGAACCACGAGAAAGAAGAAACAAAACAAAACAAAAAAAGAGAGTAAACATTTTTCTTCAATCTGCATTCAGACTCCATAGTTCCTTCTCTGGATACAGATAGCATTTTCCATCATGAGTCTTTTGGAGCTGTCTTAGATCCCTGCATTGCTAAGAAGAGGTAAGGCTATCAAAGTTATTCATTGCACAATGTTGCTGTTACTTGTACAACCTTCTCTTGGTTCTGTTCACTTCACTCAGCATTAGCTCATGTAAGTCTTTCCAGGTTTTTCTGAAGTCTGCCTGTTCATCATTTCTTATACAACAATAGTATTCCATTAGATTTATATACTACAACTTGTTCAGCCATTCCCCAATTGATGGGCATCCCCTCAATTTCCAATTCTTGAAAACCAAAAAAAGAACTGCTATAAATATTTTTGTACATGTGGGTCCTTTTTCCATTTATATGATTTCTTTGGGATATAGACCTAGAAGTGGTATTGTTGGGTCAAAGTGTAGTCACAATTTTATAGCCCTTTGGGCATAGTTCCAAATTGCTTTCCAGAATGGTTGGATCAGTTCACAACTCCACTAACAATTTTCCCACATCTTTTCCAACATTTATCATTTTCCTGTTTTGTCATGTCAGTTAATTTGATAGGTGTGATGTAGTATCTCAGAGTTGTTTTGATTTGCATTTCCTTAATCAATAGTGATTTAGAGCATTTTTTCATATGACTATAGATAGCTTTAATTTCTTCATCCAAAAACTGACTGTTCATATCTTTTGACCATTTATCAATTGGGGAATGACTTGTATACTTATAAATTTGACTCAGTTTTCTACATATTTTAGCAATGAGGCCTTTATCAGAGACACTGGTTGTAAAAATTGTTTCCCTGTTTTCTGCTTCCTTTCTAATCTTGGTAGCATTGGCTTTGTTTGTGCAAAACCTTTTCAATTTAATGTAATCAAAATTATACATATTGCATTTCACAACATTTTCTATCTCTTGTTTGGTCATAAATTCTTCTGTTTTCCATAAATCCGACAGATAAACGATTCCTTGCTCTCCTATTTGCTTGTAGTATCAGCCTTTATATCTAAATCATGTACCCATTTTGACTTTATCTTGGTATACAGTGCAAGACGTTGTTCTATGCCCAGTTTCTGCCATACTACTTTCCAGTTTTCCCAGGATCTTTTTCAATAAGATAAAAATGATTATGGGACAAAATACTATTACTGTGTTATTATTCTTTTATATTTGCTGTCCTTCAGACTGTTGTTTGCAGAGATAAAATAGCTGCTTTGTTGTCTGTACTTTGTGAAAGATAGTAAGTTGCTTAGAGAGTGTCCCAAAAGTCTTAGTGCAGTTTTAAACTCTGAGAGCTTAAAACTTGGATGTGCTGTATCATTCTAGCTACAAGAACATATCTTTCTTGGCATTTGGCAGGCTTCTGAATGTCTATCACTTGGAGGGATGTGTCATAAAATTTCAACTGAGGCAGCTGGTGGTTCTGGAGTCAGGAAAAACTTGAATTCAAGTCTGACCTCTGACACTTATTAGCTCTGTGACCCTGGTCAAGTCACTTAACCTCTGTCTGACTCAGTTTCTTCAACTGCAAGAGAAAAATGGGGATAATAATAACACCTACCTCATGAGGTTATTGTGAAGATCAAAATGAGAAAACAGGAAAAGTGCTTACTTAGCACAGGGCCTGACACACAGTAGGTGCTACAAAAAATACTTATTCCCTTCTCCCCTACTGGTTCTTTGAATAATCTGCTAAGACTTGGCTCCTTAACAATAACTTTCTTATGTGGGACAGTGGCCAGCCCATGGGTCTACTCTCTGGACATTTCAATAAGCTGACCCACATGTCTGAGATGACATGGGTTTGGGCTTCTAGATAATGGGTAGCATGTATGGCCAGAGGCTTCTGGTTGGTCCCTTTGCACTCCTTCCCTTTCCTTCTTCCATTATGGAGGGGGAGGGGGTTACAACAAAGGGGGCTGCCCACTAAGAAGCTTGAGTGGCCCACTCAATACACTTTAAAGGGAGAGATGCTATCTGCTCTTCCTCTCTTTCCTCTTCCTCTCTTCTCATCTGATTTCTTTGAACCCCTCTCTTGGGTTTCCTGTGATGGGGGAAGAGGAAGTAGAACCCTCCTTCTCTCCCCTGCCCCCATGGGACTTTTCCCTGACTGCACATGGCAGCCCACACAGACGCTTGCAGAGCTTGGTTCTCAAGGACCTAGAGACGTCTTTGGCTTTGTGATTCCTCTCCTGAGCATAGGTGACTGAACAGTTATCCTGAGATTGGTGTTTTGATTCTTATGGCTCTCTCAGGACTTTAGGGATTCCTAGGCTCCTTGATCAGTGAGAGGTATTCCCTGAAGCTACAACTTTGTGAGGAGAAGATGACCACCAATAAGAGAATGGCATATATGGTAGATAGACCAGAAAAAAAATGAAAACAAACAAAAAACCAAACCTTGAGTGAGCTGCTTGGGTAATAGATCCAAGGTTGAAAGTGAAATGCCTATTCATGTTTTAAGTATATGTCAACGCATGCTTCTAAGTCTCTTGCGTGTCGTTTGTGGTGGAGGAAATAAATAGTTATCCTCCACCAGAGGAAGGAGGAAATAAATAATTGTCCTGTATCAACTTCTTACTTTTAGTACACTTTTAGAAGGGAGCCTATTAATCTTTCTAGGAGTGAGCCATTCCTAAGATTCAAGAGATTTTTCTTGGAGTTCTACTTTGAGTTGGGGGTATAATAAGCCAAAGACAATGGTCCTTTGAATCCAATTTTAGTGGTCCTTCCACTGCAAGTACTTTGTAAGCCTGAAAGCACTATAGAAACATGAGCTATGATTAGGAGAGTGGGTAAATGAAATTCCATCATTCAAATTGACATCTTGGTAGAGTCTGGTGGTTTTACTTCTGCCGTGAACTTCTGCATGTTAAAGTTCTTATTACTGTCCTTTACTGGATCTCTAGGTCTTCTGTGCAGGGGATGTTGAAGATGATAGCCCTGGATGCAGGGGGCCCTTGACTTCTTTTCTATTGAAGTATTACCCAGCCCCAGAAATGCCTAAATGCCAGGCATCTCCCATCCCCAAGAGGCTATGCTTCCAGGATCCCTAGAAGTAAGAGAGCATCTGTTGTCTGAAACTTGGAAATTTTCTCCCTCTTCTCTCTACTTTCATCCTCTTCCTCACCCTTCCATCTTTGATTTGTCATGCCTTACTTACCATGTGTCAACACTGTAGGACCTTAGAATAAATCAGACAGGATGGCTTTGCTTTCTCAAATGTTTTAAAAAAGTTATTTTCATTGTTGACTTGTTAGTGTATTTTGTACATGTTTTGACTATGAAGAGGAATTCCTTCCTGAGGAAACCTTTAGTGTTCTGTTAATGGTCTCCTTGGGAGGGAGGCTGTGGTGGTGGTGGTGGTGGCAGCGGTGGTGGGATGGGGGGAAAGAACAGGAGGAATTAATGTAGAGCCAAGAAAGGCGCAGCCACACACACAGCCTGAAAGTTAACTTGAATGACGAGTTGATATATTTCCTGAACAAACTTTGCTCTTTCCTTAGTCTACACTTTGAAGAAAGTTCTTTCTTCAAAATTCTACATATGTGTCATGCAATCTTGTGATCTGTAGTATTTTCAGTCAGGGCCATCCTGAATCATGAGACTCTGGGATACTGAATATTTTCACAAATGGAGAGTGAACATGTTATGTGGCATGGGCAAATGCCAACAGAATTATGTATCGAATCTGGGGCAGTAGGGGTAGCTGCAGGGAGGGGAGTAGGGCTAAGGATCTCAGAAGTCTTTTCTTCCCTGATGATGAAAAACCACCATGTTATGATGCTGGTATAGCTATGTTATGATATCCTGGTGTCTGTGCTTGAGAGATAGCATTTATTGTTTTAGTGGGTAGATAGGGCAGGAACTGCCCGAGCTCTGCCACCGTCTTCCCTTCTTAGCATTTCTTAAGGTGACTCTTTCCTCCCTTCCCTCTTCCCTCCCCTGAAGGATGCATTGGTCTGGTCCTATAGGAAATTTTGTTCATCTAGGATAACTTTCTCTGTGCTCCAGGTGGGTACATTAGTAAGTAAAATGGATAAAGGGGAAGAGAATTTTTTTATGCCAGACACAGGAAATATGACTACTATTGGTTCCCAAAGTAATCTAAACAAAGAAACTTCTAGGAAATAGAAGATATTTGGGGGCAAATTTTAGAAAACTTGCCCCCCTTCTCTACACGTCAAGACCCAACTCCTCCATGAAGCCTTTCCTGACCACTTCAGCCATGAGTGCCCCCTCTAGTGAGCTCCTATATCATTTACTGTTTCTATCACTCAATTAGCACTTAGTCATCTTCTGCCTTCTGACATCTGCTATATGGTCATCAGGGAGGCATAAAACAGGGTTACGTAGCTGTTAAGTGTCTGAGGCAGGATGCAAACCCAAGGCTTCTTGACTCCAGGTCCTATATTCTAGCCTTTGCTCCCTTGTAACTAATCAGCACTCTCTGTTATGATTCTTAGCATCATATAATATACACTCAATAGGTTCTTGGTGTCCCAAACATCTTTGTGTTGTGTGGGACACCTTGTATTTGTTAAACCCCATCTCTAAATGAATCGCAATAATTGGGTGATTATCAATAGAGAAAGAAACAAAAGATTATATTGTGACAGAGATGCTTACTAAAAATTTATAATGGATGTTGAGGTCTTTAAGCAAAGTCTGGATGATGCCTTGTTGAATGTTGTTCAGGTATGGTTTGATCTAGATGGCTTGTGAAGTCTCTTTCAGCCCTAAGATTCTGTCGTTCTGATTGTAGGTATGGCCCAAAAGACTGACGTCATCAACAGTCTTCTCTATTGTATACTGGCACAAAACTACCCTTCAATTTGTAAGTATAATTACTTGTTTTCTTTTTTTATCATTTTTATTTAATATTTTAGTTTTCTTTTTTAAAGATTTTTTATTTTTTAGTTTACAACACCAAGTTCCTCATGATTTTGAGTTCCAGGTTTTCTCTGCGCCCCACCCCCCCAAGACGGCATGGAATCCAATATATCTCCTACATATAATGTAAATATAATTATGATCTGCAGTGCTTATTCATCATGACTCTGCTGATTCCATTGTATCTGAAGTCTGTTCACAAAGAGCTTTATCATTCTTGACCACTGTGTGTCAAGGGAAGTCTTGTGTGGCGGTGGTTTTTTGTTCAAGTAAGAGATACGAATAGATATCTTGCTAGGCAGCTAATAAGAAATGTCCCATAATGCTGCATTTGGTGCCACATATCTATAATGCTTGCTGCTAGGAGAGGCTGAAGCCTAACTGTTTGCTAGCGCTTGGAAGTTCTGAGTCACATAACCAATTTGGTAAACCTCCCAGAGGGGTGGGGTGGAGTGGAGCGGAATGGGAGGGAGGTTTTTAAAGAAGGTGTGAACAGGCCTGGGTCAGAATACAAGGCAAAGTGTTCAACAGTAGGGTGAGGCCCACTATTAACAGCTGCACTGCCCACCTTGGTGAGATGGGGAGATCGAGGCTCAAACAACAAACAAACAAACAAACAAAAGGGGTAGTGTAAGGTTATGGCAGGAGTGTTGGATTTGGAGACAAAGGACCTGAATTCAAATCTCACCTCTATTAATTACTAGCTGTGTGACCTTCATGGAGTCAATTCCCATCCCTGGGTTTCAGTTTGCTTATTATGTAAAATGAAGGGATTAGGGATTAGACCCATTGATAGCTAAGATTCCATCAAGATTATATATATGTATATATGTACAAATATGTGTGTGTATAAGGGCATACATATACACATACATACTTGGATATACATACATACACAGTGCATATACACAGATGTATATACACATGCATATATACACACACATGTACATGCATACGCACACGTGTGTGTGTGTGTGTGTGTGTGTGTGTGTATGTGTGTGTGTATCTATATCTATTATAATGAAGGACTGGCCAAAAGGAGACCAGTTCTTTGAGCATGCCCAATCTGCTCTGCCTGCTGAGCACGTATAATGGAGCATGTACTTTAGAGCATGCAAATGCCCTCTAAATAGCATGTGATTATTTACTTTGTGGTGAAGAAGAGCTTTTTAAATGGTTGTTTTGGGAACTGAGTAGGCAGACAAAAGACACCAACAGGCCTCTTTATTTTTATGATGGCCATGAGAAAAAACGACAACTCGGCATTCTGAGAGACTGATGGAAATGCTTCACCCACCCCCATATTTGGCTAGATGGTGAGGGCATGGTTCCCAGCATCTAGGATGGTGCTGCTTACTGTTTGCGAGGCCTTGTGAGAACTCAAGCACCATCAGAGGTCCAGTGGCCTAGCCCAGGAAGAAGCCAGCCTAATGGGTGACCTGCTTGACTCAGCTGAGAAGCCAAGACACCATGTTCTGCAAACATGCCCCAAAGTGAGTGGTGGTAGGTAGAATGTTTATAACTGCCATTACCATCTGAGTCCACTCTCCCTAGGGACTAAGGTGTAGTGGGAAGTATGTGGCAGTTCACTAGGCATTTTTGTACTTTCTTGTTATGTCATTTTTAGTAAATATCCCTTTGTAAAATCTGATTGGTGTTAATTGGTTAATGGACATTGAGGAGAAATCATTTGGTTAAATTGATACTGGAGATCTAATCAGCAGTATTAAGATATTGAGGAGATATTAATTGGCAATGGGCCAGCTGGGTGGCACAGTGGATAGAGTGCTGGGCCTGAAGTGAGGAAGACTCACCTTCATGAGTTCAAATATGACCTCAGACACTTACTAGCTGTGTGACCCTAGGCAAGTCACTTAACCCTCTTTGCCTCAGTTTCCTCATCTGTAAAATGAGCTGGAGAAGGAAATGGCAAACACTCCAGTATCTTTCCCAAGAAAACCCCAAACAGGGTCACAAAGAGTTGGACATTACTGAAAAATGATTGAACAACAAGTGATTGACATGAAATGCACGCTGGAATTGGGGTTCAAGCCAATAGCATTAGAGGAAAACCACTGCTCCCCATGGGCATTGGCCACTCCCTCATTACCCAATGAATCAGGAGATCTGGATTCTAATTCCAGTTGAGTCACCAAATTGTTATATAACTAGTTGAAGAAGCAATTACCAGTGGAAGGAACCCTGGCTATGGTCAGTGAACCTAGTCTGAACAGGCCGTTTGTCCTACCTGGTTCTCATTCCCTTTCTAGCAGGCAAACGAATCAATCTTTTAGGCAGCCATTCATAGAGACTCGTCTGAAGGCAGAATCATAGCTGTAGGATCTCCTTTCCTTTCTTTTCTTCTCAAACTGATAAAACAAATTATGCTAATTTTTTATCCCTAAAAGATTTCTGGGATACAGGACTGACATTATCCACACCTCCTCATATTCCTCCCAATGTTGGGGTTTGACTGAAGTAGATGGGGCAGTCATTGTAGCTCAAGGAGCCTCTCCATTGGAGGAGGACTCTTTATATTCCATTCTCCCACTAGGCACGGGCCTTTTCCTCTTCCTCTGGGCCTGACTGTTTCATTTTGGCTCAAGTTGTGAAATGCAGGTCTGTCTTATTCTTTAGTGTCAGTGAATAGTTTTCCCTCTGGGAATCTGCAGCCTCAGCACGGGCCACCAGCGGCAAAGATGAGGTTACTTGCTGGCAGGTCCCCTGTGACCAAGATGAGGGACAAAGAGGGCAAATTTTACAAAAACATCTACAGTGTCCTCGACAGCCACCCACTTGTGAAGGGGAATCCCTGGACTCTGCTGGTTCTCTCCTTTTTTGGAAGACAGAGAAATCCTTCCTCATCTTTTCCATTTCCTAAATAAGGTGTCCTGCCCTTCCAATCCCATTTTCAGAGAGTGACCCAGAAAGGTGGAAATACATTGGTAGTAAATTGGCAGCAAGCAGGCAACAAGACTGAGGAGTCCTCCTGAAAGACATGTTGGGGGATGGGAATCAGGGAAGGGAGCTGGGAGGGGCACTGGCTTATTGGACTCCTGGTAAGACATTTAGCATCTAGAGAATATGGGGGGAAGTGGGAAGGAGATCTATCCCTATTTGTAACAGGGAATTCCACCACCTGGTCCATTGTTTCAATAGCAAATTGGTAGGACTGTGTGAGTCAGAGTTGGAACAGGAAGGTCTAGCTTGGGAAGAGCCCAGCACCTGACTGTATTCTTCTGTTTCCAGGGATTCTGGGCTCTCGTTCTTCATTCAGTTCAGCACAATTCAACAAATCTTCATTAAGCGGCAGCTATTTATAGGAGAGGCATCATGGAATGGTGGATAAAGCGCTGATTTCAACTAAATCAAATTTTGTCTCTGTAATTTACTACCTGTCTGACCATGGGAAAATTACTTAGGCTCTCTGAGCCTCAGTTTCCTCATTCTTAAAATGAGCTGGTTGAACTAACCGGTCTCTTAAAGTCTCTTTCCGCTCTAAATCTGTTATGCTCTGATCCTAAGTCATAGGGCGTAATCTCCTTTGGTGGAGCGAGTTCTTACACCTGGGGTCCCCTGCATGGATGAAATCACAGAGCCTTCCCGACTTCTTGTACGTACAGTCCTAAGTACTAGGGGATATACAGAGTTTATATGACATATTCCCGTGTTCATGTAGCTTAGAATATTATAGGAAGATAGGACCCATAAACTACATACAGGTAGCTAATCATAATACATGAGTACATTAGAGCGATCCAGAGTACTATGTAGATCTGATGGCAAAAGGCCACTATTGACTGGGAAGGTTCATAGAAGATGTGGCATTAAAAATAAAAATTTTCTTTTTATTGATGTCTTTTTTATTTTTACATCATCTTCATTTTTGAGTATATCCTTCCTGATCCCCTATCCTGCCACCCATCCATAATGATGAAGATTAAAGCAGAGAGAAAAAAGAAACAGTTCAGCCAAACCCACCAGCAGAGAACCAGATACGATAGTGTATGTTCAATGTTCCATACCCAAGGTGCCATCCTAAATCCTCTCTCCCACTCATACTACATATCCAGTCTGTTACCAAGTCTTGTCAATTCTACCTTGGCATTTCTTACCTTTGCTCCCTTCTCTCCCCTGACCCTGCCACTATCCTTGTGCATACTCTCATTGCCTCATATCCAGACTGTTTCAGTAAACTTCTAATTGATCTCCCTGCCTTCCGGCTCTCCCAGTCCATTTTCCAGTCAGTTGCCAAAATCTTCTTCCTAAAGCACAGGTCTGACTGTGCCACTCTCCCCAGTCAGGAAACTACAGTGGTTGCCTATTACCTAGAGTATTAAATACAAAATCCCTTTGGCTTAAAAAACTCTCTATAACCTGATCCCTTCCTACCTTTCTAGTTTTCTTATACTTCACTCCCCTCCATGAACTCTTCTATCCAACTTCACTGGCCTTCCTGCTGTTCCTTGTCCAAGATTCTCCATCTCCTCACTCCTTGCCTTTCCACCGGCTGTCCCCCATGCTTGGAATGCTCTCCCTCCTCATCTCCACCTCCTGGGCTCCCTAGCTTCCTTCAGGAGTCAGCTCAAATCCCACTTTCTGCAAGAGGCCTTTCCTGGTACACTCACTAGTGCTCTCCCCAATGGGATTGCCTGTCATTTACACTGTATGTGTCTTGCATGTACCTGTTTTTGTTGTTTAGTAGTTTTTCAGTCACATCCGACTCTTTGTGACCCTTTTGGAGTTTTGGGGGTTTTCTTCAACTCTTTTTACAGATGAGGAAACTGAGGCAAACAGGGTTAAGTGACTTGCCCAAGGTCACACAGCTAGGAAGTGTCCAAGGCTGGATTTGATTTCATGAAGATGAGTCTTCCCAACTCTAGGCCTGACACTCTACCTGTTGTGTCACCTAGCTGCCACTGTTTGTGCACATAATTGTTTGCATATTGCCTCCTCCATTATAATGTGATTTCTTTGAGGGAAGTTACAGTATTTTTGACCAGTGCTTAACACAGTTCCTAATACATTGCTTATTGATTGATTATCTAATAGAAAGGATGATAAATGGAGTCAAATGCTGCTGAGACGTCAAGGAAAAAAATTTTTGAAGGACAACAGTCAGTACTTGTAACTTCATTGGCCTGGGAAACTCCTAATGTGGAAACCCCCTTCACCTGTGAAGATTGTCAACTCATCTGTGACTTACAATCAAGAAGAATGGTGAGGCAGCCTGTTTCAGTGGATAGAGGGATGAACCTAGATTCAGGAAGCCCTGAGCTAAAATCTCACCTCAGAGACTTATCCTGGGGAAGTCATTTAACCTCTCTCAATCTCAGTTTCCTTATCTGTAAAGTGAGGGCATTAGATGCAATGATTTCTAAGGTGCTTTCTAGCTTTAAATACATGGTCCTATCGATAAGAACTTTTATAAAAAGGACATTGGATTTAACATTTAGGAGGTACTAGGTTCTCTTTGGGATAGAAGTTTCTATAAATTGGTGGAAGTTGAAGCCAGATGGCAAAGGGTTGAGGAGAGAATGGATGGTGAAGAAAGGAATAGTCAACTTTCCCTCCCTCCCCACAAGAGACTTAGCAGGGAAGAGGAAGAAATAGAATGCTAACTAGATGGCATGGAAGGGTCAAGGCACAATCTTTTCAGTATTGGTGAGACATGAGGAGTCAGAAAATTGATTGCAGATGCATAAGAGAGGGGGAATGATTGCTGGTTCTGCAAGAGTTGGGAGTGGATGAGATCAAGGGCAGAGAAAAGGGGTTAACCTCATAGAGGAGTAGGAAGTGACAGAAGAGAGTGGGGAGAATGAGTGATGATGGTGAGAAATTGTAAGGATTGAAGAGGAAAGACCAGGGAAATCCAGCAGACCGAAATAGCCCATCTCTTGTGAAATCAGAGGCTATCTCGTCTGTTTTAAGTATGCTGGTGGGAAAACTGTTGGTGACCTGAGGAGGGAGGAAAAAGTCTGAGGGAGAATGAAAGGTCTTAACTGTCCTGGACTTGAAAAAGGCAGAAATCTATTG